>NC_053185.1:16363636-16666666 GCF_905163445.1 Pararge aegeria | reverse complement strand
GGTCGTTTCGAGTCGTCACTCATTCAATTGCCTGTTGGCCTTCGGCCAGGATAATGCGGAATGCCAGAATGAGGTCTACTTTTATAATGGCACTTAAGCCGACTGGACAAGAGTCTTATTTGCGTCACATTATATTTATTAATTCAAAACGGTGCTTGATCGCTTAATCTCAATCAATATAATGCCCGGACATATTTTCTGGCTATTGCAGTGAAAGCACTCGAACCACAATTATTTAGATTTTTAGCAAACAAAAATAATATTAGCAAACCTGAAATTATCATTTTAAAACTATAGTTTTGCTTCCATTACTTCATTATTTTCTCTTATATTGACTGTTTTACTTGAATTATAATGTGTAGTTAACCGTTCTGCATACAGACAGCTAAGTATAAGAACTTCTCACTTTTATCAATATCCGCATGAATCTGTTAGTCAATTTTATACGCACATGCATGTGATATTTTGGATCATTTATTTCCTGCTATTGCTTAATCCGCGAGTGCAGGCGGCTGTACAATTACCAGCACCGAAATTAGTTTTACGAGTGGCGGCCGGGGCTATGACGCGCTCGCACACATCAAACGGCAACACTCATTGTTAATGTTTATTATTAGTTCCCATGAACCGTTTACGTTACTCGGTGTATGTAGGTCCATCGTTTCCGTAACCTTGGGAGATTGTGTTGTGTTAGCATGATAATTACTCACGAATTCTACAGTTACAGTTTATCCGCATGGATTTCCTAATTCTTGCATAAGATGTCTCCGAATACTTACCAAAATTGTAGTAGTACACAAACTACATCCTACACAATTATTTCTGCCGCCTAGTAGCATTGCTGTATTCCAGCTTGAAATACATGGATTCCGTTTTAATTACAGGCACACGAGGATTAACACCTGTGCCTTAGGTTTATGGATAAAGGGCGGCCTTTTATAGGACGTGTGCCCTGCGAAATGGGCCAACTGCTTGGTCCATCAAAAGCTGTCAAAAAATGCTAAGAATCGAAATATTTCTTCCGTTAAAAGTTACTATCCTCATAAAAAACGCATCAAGTCGAAATGTGATATGGAGCTTTTGGTTTTGTCCTAGGTTATCGATTAAATTGATTTCGTGAGAGTTTCGGGAAAATCCCGCAAATCTGCCAAGCTCAGAATACGGGAAAAGCAAAACTCATCAAGAACAGTAAATATTTAATTGTGGGAACTAGAGACAATATA
The DNA here is from genome assembly GCF_905163445.1 of Pararge aegeria. NCBI lineage: Eukaryota > Metazoa > Arthropoda > Insecta > Lepidoptera > Nymphalidae > Pararge > Pararge aegeria. The sequence continues at coordinate 16,665,443 of NC_053185.1, read as the reverse complement.
CGTCATGAATAGTAGTAGTTAAAAATGCGCACAAGGATGTTTATCGGTGTCATCAGGTCATCTGATGCCGATGAAACAATGCGCTCACTCTACCGAAAGTCGGCATTACGTTAATTATTCATGACGTGCGACAAAAAAGTGTATCGAGAAATTCGAGCCGACCGGTCTCTGTGACCTATTCTTGTTCGACAAATCGGTCCAAATTTTATACATATCGATCAACTTCTTTATCGTCATAGTATTCATTTTCCTCGAACATATAAGGGAAATTGATTTACGAAGTTATTACTATATGACCTCTACAACCGGTTAAGGGTAAGCGAGCAGTGAGGTCTTACAATAATTTTCACTTTATGGACATGTCGTTCATATCAGTGATGATAAATTCGTCGCTAGATCCAAATTACCTTTAATTAATGATTAATGTCTCATGTTTTGCATCAATATTCGAGAATAAAAACAAAGTTATATTGTCATAGAATAAAAAAATCAATAATATAAAATCAATGTTCTATATTAACAGAATGTTTCCGCCAATTAATTTCTTCTCAAACACCTTTCGCCTTTTACGTTCCTCGAATTATTTTCTGCCGAATATTTTGTTTGCAAATATTGGTTATGAGGTCGGTTATCGGTAAACTTTACGATAGTAGCGACACTTCACACGACTCAACAAACTTGATTCAACACCCTTATGAATAAAAGCACGTAAAACTTTATTGTTACATTGACACCAATATGTCATTCGAGAGTGTATAGGGCCGAAAAAAGAGGAAAATGCACGGGGAGGCTAGAAAATCGGAACATGGTATACCATGTATGGCCTGAGGAACAAGTTCTTAACGATTTTCGAAGTCATCGAATAACGGTTACAAAGAGACAAAAAACTCTTCGTTGCCTCCATCCTGCGTAATTGGCGAAGGGCTTTCGGAATGCGGCCTGACGAAGATGACTCCCAAAAGGAAAGACGGACTTCCTTAAAAGGAATTGCAGATGCCTTACATTTAAATAGAATTTAAATTTTATGGCTACCATATTTTTCGTGGTGGTTTTATTGCATTTTTTATTCCTTTGTTTTTTAATCGAAATGTTCAATAATCCATTATGTACCATAAATGGCCTAAAATTTGCTACGGGACGATGTACGAGTATTACTATCTTCCCTGTACTTTGTAATGGTTTTTTTCGTTGAGGATTCCTTTTCTTGCTAAAGGTAGATTACCGTGTTGAAACGTGAACTAGATGTGTTTGAATGTCACGACATTTAAATGTCCGTCACTTAAGGTGGCTCGGATTTAACGGTGCAGCAATCATAACATTATCCCTACACTTTGAGGTAGCGAGCCACATCAGCCCCATAACACGAGGAATGTGTGTTAAACTCATCAAAGCACTTCTGAGAAGGACTGGCTCTATATTCTATAGAATGTTAGATAAACCGCGGAACACATAAAACGGTAAAGCATTTCCTTGAAGCTTAAGAGGTTTGATCTTTATAATGTTATTGCCACTCAAATATGTAGAGTGCATTCTTAGCCGTTGTTAAAACATAACTCATTTTGGATTTCTAGTTTACTAACGTAAAAAAAAAGTAATGAGCTTAAAAAGTACGTAAATCATTTAATATATATTAGTTAAGGACAAGGGATGTGAAGCTTACACTTCTTCATAATGCCGAACATTTTATACATGCACCTTTTGGGTGTCATATACGCTGAGGGCTTAACGTCCTACGTATACAGTACAATAATGGCATAAGAGTCATAAGGGGCTGCGTCGCAGTGCATCAAACATGTTTGCGGAAAATCCTGTTGATGACTTTAACGCAATCATGAGGAAACGTCTGCATCGTTGATGTCTGCAGTATTTTCAAAATTTTAAGCAATAAATGGTAAAATCACTTTATGGAGCACTTAATTATTTACTATTTTTGGCCATTTTTAATTAGTAAAATAGTTAATAAGATAATTGTTACTAACAATAAATAATGTTATAATGTACAGCGATCACAAGCTATGGAACTTAATCCGAAATAATCGTTATTATTATTTTATTATTAGTTACATAATATCATTACCGACTACATACAACTATTTAAATTCTTTCTAAAGAAATATCGTTACTTCTTTTTATGCTAATACAATAAAATGATATGGTCAATGCGCGACGTGAACTCGTTCTCAACCAGTTCTGTTCGCTATCCTCTCAAGATGTATGATGCATGTTGGATCGCGAAAATGCGATTTTACAGAACTAACTTGGTCTGTACAGGTGATCGAGGACTCTTTTATGGTATCGTTGAAAAAACGACAGCTGGCCGACCCCATATTAGTGCAGTTGCAGCGAAAGGTGTCGTAAGGCGCAAGCTGCCTTGCGACAAGACGAACCACTAAGCCTAATGAATTACGCCGAACAGTAGTTAAGGGCACAAATTAATTTTCTTAACGCTCCGACTTAGTTCATTAGTTACCTCGCCTAACCTGTATGCCTTTGCAATAAAGCCTTCATAAGGCTAATAAATCAGCTGTGGCAATTAATTAAAATTGCATTTGATGTTTTTCCACAACGAGAAAACATGGAAAAATGTATAATTATCGTTCGACCGGTTGTATCAGAACGTATTCCTGTATCAATTGCTATGAATGTAAAAGCTGTTAATAGTTCAACTGTTATTGCAAATTCGATAACCTGCATACGACAGCCTCCGCATTTACCCTGTCAAGATTGACGACCAAAGTGTAGTACGTCACATAATCTAAATCACAACGCGACGATTCGTCGACTACATAACGCTGTCATGAGCAGGCAGAGAAACCAGTGAAATATTGCAGTGCATCCATTATTCATTAATTAACCCACTATCGCTCCGCCATAACGGGTCATCCTCGGAAGCTAGTCGGTTACACGTTGCTAAATAACTAAGGATGATCGTTTCAAACGAGTTTCATCGTACGAGGTAACTTCCAGCGGTCATACGGCCTAAGCAAATATAGACTGTTTTGATAAACGTAGCATAAAATACTTATCATTCGCTTTTTAAAATACATGTAATGTAAAATTATTTCGAAAGTAATAAAAATAATAGCAGTGAAAGGATTGCGCAATAATGGAAAGACTGTGAATGATTAATATTAAAGCCTAGCATCGATATTCTTCCGCGTAATAGGTATTTGCGACATCAGTTATTTTCGAATGCAAATCATAACACTTCCGTACACACAGAAATTATTTCTGCATCAACAAGAGTTGCGTAAACGTCGTTAATGCTTTGTAATTGTAATTCACTTGATTTTAGATATTCCTGCAGAGAATAATCACGGTAATAAAATCGTACGTGCAAATAATAACTTTTCATTCGCGTATATTTATTGGTGAAATAAATTGCCTAAATTTTTTTCAATGACTGGCTATGATTAAAAGATTGGTCTTTTTATCATAGTCGAGTTTTTTCATTCTATATTTAATGCTACTAACAGGAATATTGTTTTTTGTTTCAAATTTATATCCAACTGGATTAATAATACTTTTTCTTCAGTGGTAACTTTCTTCCACACAGCGAGCTTTCTATTACGCTTAAGGTCAAAATGACCAAGTTCAACGTTTAACGGCCCCGTCATTTATCGGCTGACCTGAACTTGTCACAGCGCGAAGGCTGTCTATCTATCGATTTGGTAATAAATCAGAAATTCATAGCAATTTACCACTTATGTACAACCGTATAAAGCAAACAATAGTCTATATTCACAGTTATAGTGTTCTTGTCAAGGAATTACAGTGCAAGTATTTTGTGGATTATATTTGAAACTGATGGAAGTTGGCACTATAAAATTATACTGTCGTCATCTGAATAAACTACAAACGATTTTCGACATTAAATTCTATAATTCATAACTAACTACCTTCATAAATATTTCTGTATTTACGAGTAGGTGCAATAGATATTTTTGAATTATAAAGCCACGATTAATCGCTTCTCCTTTATTAAAAAAACATCGTTACTTTATTATGGTACACGAATAAATAATTCTAAATGTTGCTCCACGTAACCATTATATTTAACTGATTACGCAATATATTTCTTAGTCTTTAACTTATCTAGAGAGGTGATCGTTTTAGAAGGAATTTTGTGTTTCCTTAAAGAGATAAATACGGCCAATGCATAAATACAATATTCCCTTATGCAGATAGAGTAATAAATCTTGATTCGGACGCTGAAGTGTCCACGTGATTTGCTCAATCACTCTTCCCGTATCATTTGAAGCCCGCATGTCAAGCTGTGACGATTCATAGCGAATTGAATAAGTGGTTATCGTAGATAACGAAGACAATATGACAAGAGACCAATGCCTTCATAATGCTATGTAAAGATGTCCAATAAAAAAATGAAGATGGACTAAAGTTCATGAATGTTTAAAACTTGTTTGTATGGTTAGGTGAGGCCGTGCCGTGTGGTGACGGCAGATCAGAAAAAAGTTATCACCAACCCTTCTCTACCCGCGGTTGTCGTCCGAGACGACCAAGGTAATAAAACGGAGAGCGGGCAGCAGCGCTGTGCTACTACTACCATCTACTGCGATCACCAATCCGCCTGCCCAGCGTGGTGATTATGGACAAATCCTCCCAGGCCTTTAGTCCAGCAGTGGACTGTAATAGGCTGTTGTTGATGTTGATGATGATGATGATGATGATGATGATGATGATGATGATGTGAATGATGATGATGATGATAATGATAATGATAATGATAATGATGGTGGTGGTGGTTAGGTACCTAAATTTACGGACGAAATACTGAACTGATTTAATCATTAATATAACACTTATTTTACTGACGATGGCAAAGATCAAATGACTACAATAATTCACCAATTATTGCAGGAGAATACCATAAAAACATGTTTAAATAGACAGGTACTGACAAACAGAAATATGGTGTATTAAATTACAGAGTAGGTAGAAGTGTGAAGTTCAGTTATAAATATTTTGTCTGACCGATGTGACATCATCTGAGTAATAATACTAGGTAGGTAACAAGTTTTGTGAGATTAGATAGATTAGATTAGGTAGATTTTTTTTAATTGCCGTAGGTAAATGTTGACTAACTAAAGACTTTTTATGTTGAGCAAGTATTTCTTTTTACATTATCATGGTCATTATGATATTCTTTATTCTTTTTTGATACTGGGTTCCACCAACTTCTAAAATGACAATGTTTTAGTAACGTCTTCAGAGATAGAGGACGGAGCTTTTAATTTTTTTTTTTTTTTTATAAAAACGGCTGCACTGTCTTGGAGGTTGCCGTTGGAGGATGCCCGATTCATAGACACATCGAAAGTTTTGCATGAGCTCACTTCAGGATACGACTGCGCGACGCAGCAGATAGCAAAAAAAATTATATAAAATTGCAGTGATAATAATTTATATATATCATAAACCCTTTTATGATAGACTTAAAATATTATGGAATTAGAAGAAAAAATATTTAAAAATTTCTTATGATGGTCCGAGGAAGATTAAAAATACTGCATTATATCAGTCAGTAATTGATTGATACATATTAAATTTAAATCATTGCGTTTATTGCGTTTGGCCCATTGTTTTCTCGTGCATTCAATTGTTTTAGTAACTAGCATTTAGAGTTTTGTTTACCCAACACCCACACGTATCATGTTTCCAAAACAACCGTTCAATCAAATCGGTCTGCTCGTGTACATTTGTTTATTTATATCTTATCTGCGTCTGCAAAAAGTAGGTACATTGATCGATTACGTGTACCCACAAACATATTGTTTTGACCTCAGGCCGGTTGTTTTGAATCAGTTATTTTTATTACAGTTCGTACAGTTTGGTACAATCGGAACTACATGATATCTGTATAATATGTAATTTAAATCTAGAGATATCATATTATATCTGTATAATATGATATCTCTAGTTTCAACTAAGATTATAGTGATTTTAATAAAAACAGTTTAAAGTTTTAAAAACAAAATTATTTATGGAGATACAAATACCATAAAATCGATTGTTGGTTTGTCCTCTAATTACGCAGCAATTGAGTGGCGTGGCGTGCAAAATAGCAACGGAATTTTTGCATAGTTATAATCTATGGGCTGTTTTCAGCATTGCCAGTGGCTTATATTCCAGAAAAATCACGTGCTGTCTATAGAGTAGAAGTAAAGTGTAAATCTCTTGACGAATTTTAGAGAATAACGAATCATATTATTTGTATTATCCTGAAAAAGATTCTAATAAATGCGAAAGTGTTAGTTCATTTTTCATTCTTTCGCAGCAACTTACACATTTATACCATATGATCTCCAAGCCCCGTGGATGGATAACGCCAACTTTCGGACCGTTATGAAAATGTATTTAAATGTTTTATGATGAGTTTTCATAATATAAAATCGGCGATATAATCGGCGACGTTAAACTCATAACGTGACTTTCGCCGCATTGTGTCAAAAATCCGCTCATCTAAATTGTAACGACACAACAATGTCAGCAAATGTACCTGTCATCTATTGTTGCATAAATTGGCACGTCCGAGCACAACAATTGATCCACATACGCGGTACATCCACACCGCATTCGGACGGAAATTATACATGCGTTGGAGCGGCATTAACGTGAACCGCATTGTCCTGAGGGCCGTGTGCATGTAACTGTACTGGGGACAGGGCCGCTCAGCTTGGAAAGAATATATTGGTAAACCTATATATGCCCATAAAATACCAAACAATTTCCAAACGCATTGTGATTCTGTTAGTCGGTTTAGAGCATGATAAGATGTTCAAAACATTATAGAGCAAATCTATAATGTTTTGAACATCTTATCATAAAAAATAGAGCTATCAAAAAAATCCTATGAATATTTCAAGAATTGACGTTACAGTTTTTTTTGGGCATCTCTCCCAGGTTTACTATTGTAGTAGTTCGAGATTTATAAGACGCGTAAGAAGCGCTTCTTCGTTTCTAATACACACTGCAAAAATCTGGAATGCACTTGCGTCCGTTTTCTACACCATCTCTTATGTGAGCGTCTTCTCGGCGAGCTGCTAACGCTTTGTGTGAATAATTACTGATTATCGGACGTCATTGCAGTCTATATGTTCAACAAAAAAAGCAGTCTATGTTACAATATTAACATGAGCTGAGCCATAAGAGGCATGCCTTGTAGTTTCCTCGCAGAGATCGCTCCTAAGGAATAAGGTCGCCTTTTGTATAAGACATATCTTTTTTCGTGTCGCTTTTTTTTTTGTTTCTTGTAATTTATTTAAATTTGTGAGGATTATTGATAAAAATCCTCAGGGCAGTATGGGCCTCATTGTACTGTATTAGATCTTTTTTCAGTTTTAGAGTTCAGCTAGAGAGTAAACTATTAAATAATTGTTACAGCTATCGGACTGGAAATAGGTTCAATACAGTAATACCTACCATAGCAGTAAGAACAAGTGCTGATGCAAATATAAGATCATTGGCAGCAAAAGTTTATACTTATGTTTTTAAAGATCTTTTAAAATTAACTCGCATTCCATCAATGCACCTAACTGAAACGGTACTGAACTGCAGCTGAAACGGTAGATACAAAATTATATATATAAAAAGTTTATTGCATAAAGCAAGCTTTTATTAAAACATTCCAGGATTAACATGTCGGCCCTACAAAGGAGAGGGTGGATCACCCCATCATATTCGAATTCAACGGAATAATTTTCCAATACGAAGGGTTACTGCCCTTCACAACGCAGCTACAGCGTGATAATTTACTGGCTATTCTTGCACAATGCCCGGGAAAATTTATAACGTGATAACGCCCGTGCCTTATCCCGTTTCATTTCGACGGGATTTGGTGTGAATCCCGGCTGCCACAAATGTCATTATACTAGAAGATAATCGTAAATAATCCCCGATGAAGCTTGGATTCGACTATTACGACTCTTTTATTGGAAACTGAAATTTATTTTCGTCGCTCTGTTGTGTTCCGTGTAATAAAACGTCATAACAGTTTTTCTGTGCATTAGTTCGGTGTTATCTGTTTGAGGCAGCGATAGATTTTACGACATATGAAGCGGTGATAGCCTAGTGGGTAAGGCTTCGGCTTTCCTTTCGTGAAGACCGAGTTCGAGCTCCAGCTGTTCCAGCAGCAACCACTGACTTTTGGGAGTTATGTGCATTTTTAATTTAATCAATTTAAATATCACTTACTTTAAACGGTGAAGGAAAACATCGCGAGGAAACCTGCATGCCTGAGAGTTTTTCGCGTGTGAAGTCTACCCATCCGCACTTGGCCTGCCTTGTATACTATAGTCTAAACCCTTCTCATACTTAGAGGAGACCCATGCCCTGTAGTGGGCCGGTAATGGGATATGATGATGAGGATGATAGATTTTACTTATAACACGGTTTTATTATTTGTTTTAAGTTGAGCGTCTTACGTTATGTAGGTATGGAGTGTTGCCCTTTGCGAAAAAAATAACAACGATTTGTCATTTTGTCTAGCGACGGAAACTTTTAGGAATTTGATTAATAGGTCCGAACTTTGATATCGGTCTTAAGGTGACCATAAACCGGTCTATATTATTTTCCATTACGTACATGCTTGAACAGTCGCGAGTCGCTACCACTCTGAAGTCGGAGTCCAGGTAATCTCGTAGATCTTGGGCAGTGGTCAACTTCCATCCATGGCGCTAGTCCTCATGTCATTATCAACCCCTTAAAGGTCCACTACGAGGCACGGATGTCCTCTTAGAATAAGGGTAGTTTAGGCCTTAGTCCACCACGCTGGCCATGTGCGGCTTGGTAGAATTCACACATGTTTATTTATTAATTTATTTTATTGAACAACCTACTACTAAAACTTATAATTCTTCGCATCCTGAAATTTACATGAGAACGTTATGGATAACTCTCTGAAATGCCTTTTAAGTTTAAGCAAGTGATATTCGTAATTACCTATATTAAATTAAAAAGCACCATCAATACTAAAATTCAGAGATACGTGCCACGGATGAAACTCGGCCACGCCCAAAGGGAGGCTGCAACTCTAACCACTAGGCTATCCACTACTTTTACCCAAAATATATTCAGACTTAATATTTAAACGTAATATCTGTTTCATCACTAAGAGGTTTACTAAATAATTTAGGTACCCGATGCAGTTTCGTTGCAGAAATATAAATATAATCCATATTAACTGTAGCCGTTGGAGTATAATATTGCAATGGGAAATCAGTAGTATACCGGAGAGCCCCATATACTCGACGCAATGGGGTAACTCAGTAGCATCACACGTAGTCACGTGCCGACCACGGGCGGTCGGAGCCTGTCGCATGTCTGAAAGTGATGTGTTAATCGTGCGTCGCTCCATGACAATTTTCAGCCCATTATTATAAAATGGTTCGTGTGGGAACAGCCAATGATAAAAAATAACAAATTATGAGATATTGTAATCAAAAGTCGAAAATATCTTTATTCAAGTAGGCCCATAGGTGGCACTTTTGATGCGTGCATTACATAAGAATTACACGGTAGTGTGATGATGGCGATAACCATATTCGTTAACCTAAAACTAAAGCTATGAGGGTTTCAAATCCGGCTAAGTTTGTTGTGAGCTAAGAAGAAGCCCACAACAAACTCTTGTGGTTTGAGATGTAAAGTTAAGGTTAAGTAGGTACAGGTGACTATCTTCTCACACCACAGCAGTAATGGGGAGATGATGATGATGACAGTTGTTAAGTCGCTATCTCACTCTCTACACTTTTTGGGGTTTTTTCCCGTAAAACGTACATACTAGGAATGATATAAAAATATTCGCGCTTCCATTCTTAGTGACGTAAAGAAAACAAAACTGTGCTAATTTTTTTAACGTAAAAATTTTAAGCGGAAACCTAAAAAGTCTGGAAAAGTGAAAAAGTTCCATTCAACGAGGGTAGGCGAGTCCGGTCAAACTGTTCATTAATTTCGGCATCACCATTGTTGCAGCTCGTAAAGCGTGACCCGGCGCTTTGACCGATTGTTTTGTGCAACCATTGTTGTAAAAAAGAGTTAGGCTGATCGCACATCACACCATCTGCGGAACAGTATGTCGCCATAGTTGCCTCACCAGTTATTACCGGATATGATGTCGACTTCTCATCCATAGGTTAAACTCTTATTTATTTGCATCGATAATATAATTTAATCAAACAGATAAAATAGAAATTTATTAAGTAACATTAATAATAAAAATTACAAAGTAACATTAATATTTACAAAAAATATAAGCCGTGTGACTGTTCACTTACGGGCATGGTACCCAAAATGCTGGCGCTATGGACCCTTTGAATTGTTAGACTTAGCCGTTGGGCTAAATAAGCGCCAGCTCTTCCTCAAGACCAATCTTTTGTCTATTTATCTATAAAATAGATAATTATGAAAAACGCTTCCTAAGTACATAATCAATTATCTTTATTATCAACCCATCATCGGCCCACTACGTGGAACGGGTCTCTTCTTAGAATGAGGCTCGACCACGCTGACCAAATTTGGATTGATAGACTTCACACCCCTTTGAAAACATTTTGAAGAACTCTCAGGTATACAGGTTTCCTCACAATGTGTTTCTTAACGATATGTTAGGGCAAGCGATGTTTTAATTGCTTAAATTAAAAACGCACATCAATCCGAAAAGTTCAAGTTCAAGTTTGTGTCGGCAACCACCCTTGATTTTTGCAAGTGGTGCGACGCGAGTGGGCATTTTCATTTGGATTCAGAGTTAAGAAAGTCTAAAAATGCATTGCCATCAGCTCGCGCTACAATATGCGATCAGCTTAAAAGAGTAAAAAATCTCTCGCTGCGAAATAGTACAATGCCCCGCGCACGCTGCCATTGTTCGCCTTTGTAATAGCGTAAGGGTGGATATTAAAGTGCTCCCTTAATATACGCCCTTTGGCCAACCATGAGGAATATAATATTATCTCGGATCGCTTCTCACGACTGTGCTTTAGATCTGCAGGGCTAGCGTTCGCTCCACGAGATCAATTTCTCTACCCGTTACTCGTTTTTTTTCTATAGAGATGGACGAGATAATGAACAACTCTCTCGTGGTGCGCATGCTAGCACCTTTGCTTTTTTTGGCTTACAGCAAACTGCCTCGTGGATCAAGTGGTCAGAATATTAAAACTACGAATAGGTAGGTAAACGGGTTATTTTATCTAGAAACTCTTAGTACAAGTACAAAAGTTTGCTTTGTACATAGGGTTAATTAATCAAATTCAAAAAAGTTAAACTGGTAGTTCCAGAGATAAGATTGGTTAAAAACGTAGCGTGTGGAAATCTAGCTTAACAAGTATGCGCAGGAGTGGATGTTCTTGATAATGATATTTATATGAAAGCTTGTTAGTAAATTTGCTTTGACAAAATCATTACATAATCACCATGATACTCATTTATCTAGTTAGTTTGTATACGCTAATAGCGAACACAATATTATTATCTTGTTATCAACGTAACTAAAGTACGCCAGCCGATCCGTACAAATGGGTACTCAGGCGTTATCATTCGAAATTGCATTTCCGCTTATCTAAATGGTAAGTCGAAAGTTTAATTTCTCCGAACGTTGCATTAACAAGATTTGTGCTACGTGTACGGTAACAATCATTTACATACAAATCATTTGCTGTGTATAGCGTTTAATATACCTTGGCAATAGCTTGATTTAATATGTCCTAAAACTTTTCTTGAAACCTTTTAAATATTTTCTTTTAGATTGTTTAACAGACAAGTAGGAAAAAAAGAGAAAATCAACTTTTCCATGTAGGTACCTGAAGTCTATTTTCTCTTAGTTGTCGTATAATATAAACAACCTTTTTTTTAATTGTGAGGTTTATTTCCAAATTGTTAAGATAATAATCAAACATACGTAAAGAAAATCTAATTTTATTGTGTGTATTGTTATTTATTTAATTTTCATAACGTAGCTACTTGACAAAAAAGAGTAATGGAAAAATTGTTTACATTATAAGACAAGTAAGAAAAAATGTAGTGTCCTGACATAAACATTTTCAAACTTTTGAACACATGAATTTTTCAGCTTTTAAACTACCAAACGTATAAATGGTTGCCCTGTGGATATTTTAGTTAGCATATGGACTATCACGAGCTCATTCCTTTTTGCTGAGATTTTCAGTTTTGCTTGGAACTTGGAGTTTTGCACACAAATTTGCGCTTTCCAGTCTCTGAGAGTACGTTAAGCCGTCCATCGCACTTTGTTATTAATAAAATTCGTTAAAGCTCACCAAACCTTATAACTTCAGCGTGCAGGGTCTAAGTTTTTAATCTCTCTCTCCCTCTCTCTCTCCAGAGAAGGCAGAGCAGCAGGACGTATTAGGATGACGATGATATTATGTAGATATTTTCTATCGATTTATCCCAGACGTAGGTACGCGTGTCAAATTGTATTATTACAATCCTACAAATGGGGCGAAGTCTCCCTTTATAATCTTGCCCATTTGTCACAGATAAACTATTTTGCCACTGTCATCTGGTTAATCTTTTAACGGATGGCTCGCAGTTTTTAGGACAGAGAAAACAACGCCTACTCGCCGAATTAAGCCTGATGTATGTATTTCAAAATACATTGTGCATTGTTTTAAAGAAGATGACCAAAATAAATCTGTAGTATTTTTTATCTAGAGTCAAATGAAACGTTGAAATTGATAATATATTTAAATATTTTAATACCTAATCTTAACCCTCATCTTATATCAAGAGTTATTAAGTAATGTATAATTTTATCAAGTCAATTTAACCTGGTCTGCAGGATAGAATTACAACAATCGTATAAATTAGTTTTTTCTCTAGTATGACCTGAATTATAACGATTACCGGCGACCTGAAATAATGCACGAGCAAACATGAGCATAATCAATTAATCAATTACTTTTATTGCTCACCACAAAAAGTACATAAAAGAAGAAAAGTATAACTTAACATCGTACACAATTTGGCGGCCTTATCGCTTCATAGCGATTTCTTCCGGGCAACCAATGGCGAAGAAAACAAATACAATAAATATATCAAACCTATATAAATATATATTTAAAATAAATAATATATATATATAATAAATATAAACTTAGTATTTTATTTAGCTTAAGATTTTACCAACCATTTACATATTACACATTTTGTCAAACATAACGTTTTTATTATTTATTAAAAGTAAAACCGATGACATAAATTGACCAATAAATAATATTAATTTAGAGAACATTAATAGACTTTAAAATCATGATTATCTTACTCCACCCTTATATTGAGAGTTCAAAGAAAAGTTCAAGAAGAACATTCCTATTCGTTTACAACCAAAAGTCTATGTAAAAGAAATACCAAATTGTATACAATAAAATTATATCAGAAAAGTGGAATATTTAATACATTATCATAGAATATATTACCCCTAACAGTAAACACTCCACTGAACAGAGAAGCAATGATTCCATCATAACATATTTATCACAAAATTATGCAACAGCGAGGTAATACCTTTGGACGTAACATTTGGCGCATCGCCCCCACACAGGGGATACAGTCGGGCGCACACCCTCCGTCTGCAAACGAGCACCGGAATGTTCCTGTAGCCCTAGGTGCTGGAGTTAAATATCTTTCGTATGGCGCCTAAGTTGTAAACGCAGGGCGTATATTCATTTCTCTACCTGAAGTACGTACATTTTCTTGCTACGTAATTTTTTGCTATTAAATGTTTCTTTAGGTAAGACCAAACGCCCATCCCGTCCCGTGCTTTCAATAGCACGAAAAGTAGACTACAGTGAATGCTATAAAAAATTGAGAATGATATAAACACTTTTGGTGTGTAAAAACTGCATAGGCGACCAATTTCCGCAGGATAAACCAAAATTCTAATTCAAGAATTATTTATACATGTCGGCATTTCACAAGGCATCTATGAAACATTTGTATATCCATTATTGTTAGAAGATGGTGGTAATTACATTCGTTAATTTAAAACTACAACTAGGAGGATTTCAGCCATGCCCTGGTCTTAAAATAAGCCCACTACAAACTTATCAGTGTTTTTTTGTTATCAGTGTTATGTTATGTAAGCATAGCTAAGTATAAATAAAAAAATAATAGTTAGCTATGAAGTTAGAGCAATTCATACCCAATATTTTTTGTTTTATATTAATATGCCAATAATAGACGGCCGACTGGCGCAGTGGGCAGCGACCCTGCTTTCTGAGTCCAAGGCCGTGGGTTCGATTCCCACAACTGGAAAATGTTTGTGTGATGAGCATTAAGTGTTTTTCAGTGTCTGGGTGTTTATATGTATTTTCTAAGTATTTATGTATATATAATTCATAAAAATATTCATCAGTCATCTTAGTACCCATAACACAAGCTACGCTTACTTTGGGGCTAGGTGGCGATGTGTGTATTGTCGTAGTATATTTATTTATTTATTTATTTATTTATTTATGCCAATGCTAGACAACCTCTTTCATACTAGAAATGGTTAAAGAGCATAAATCCATCACACTGCTACAATGCGAGTTGGCGGGCTAAGGAAAGGTAACATTTTCCTCAAAATTTTAAATAACGTTTGAGAGCTACTTTCATTATGCAATGTTTATAATTTAATGATGTTTACATTTTGTGGATATGTAAAATGAATAATAAAATTGGTCATCTAATGATAAAAATCCTCCAATGATCGTAAATATAATGCTTTAACCGTGGGTTCATTTAACTCCGCACTAACACTTCTAAACAGCCTGTATTCACGATGCGTGACTGCACATGTTGATATATCACCTGTTGTCTTTGCTCCCACGGAAGAGTGACTTTTAAAATTACGCGGTACTCGCGCCATATGGTAATTTAGAAGCGGCATTTCCAAATGAATTTTAATAAGTACTTAACGTTACTACCACTTTTACCATAATTAGACGGCCGAGTGGCGCAGTGGGCAGAGACCCTGCTTTCTGAGTCCAAGGTCGTGGGTTCGATTCCCACAACTGGAAAATGTTTGTGTGATGAACATGAATGTTTTTCAGTGTCTGGGTGTTTATCTGTATATTATAAGTATTTATGTGTATTTATTTATTCATAAAAAAATATTCATCAGCTATCTCAGTACCCATAACACAAGTTACGCTTACTTTGGGGCTAGATGGCGATGTGTGTCTTGTCGTAGTATATTTATTTATTTATTTATCATAAAGAGTAATTTGTTTCTTTGTTTGTTTACCTATTTGCAACTGATAGACATTGAAACTAGTGAACCAAGACACACGATGGTGTTTCAGCCAAAGTCCAGCTTAGAATCGATTATAACAATTATTTCACTATTTTCCAGAAGCAATATAACCTATAGTGCGGCCAGTTTATCCACGGACCAAATATGTAAAGAAATAAAATGTGATAAGTTAAGTAATTTTATAACAATAGCGTGGTCGCAGAAAAAAATTTACTTCGACGCGCTGTCCATGCGAGATATCTCGTCAACGCGATGCGTGACAGAAGGATAAACAAAAACACACCGTACTTATAATATCTTATACATGAGTAGGGAAAATAAGTCGATAAATAAACGTAAATAAAAAGCGAAGCGTATGGGTATAATATCCAATAAATAGGTACTTAGCTGACCAAGATGGTATAAATATCGATAGGTTCATCAGGTATTTACGACATAAATGTTCAGTAACACTTATCCCAAGTCCAATAACTTATTTAATAAGTTACCAATAAAACACTCTTGTATCATTGTGTGTAAAAAGTTGCCCTACATTCAGTGATATAAATTATGTTAGTCATAATAAAAGCTCGTGATCTATAGTAAGTTTTGACATAATAACAGGCTCCAGTTATTAACAAAAGCGATTGCCATCTAACCTCCGCAACCCATTAAAAAGTTAACTGTTATGTTGAATGTTGATACTATTCACATTATATTCCTATTATATTCTACAAGCTGTACGCCGCGACTTTGTTCGCTTACACTTCATCCGTTATTTTTCACTTTATAATCCAACCTATTGCGTCACATCGCACCCAGTGGCGTGCACAGGGTTTTTGACCAGGGTATGCATAAAGAAAGAAAATGGCATAAAATAGAAAGATCCTTCCCCTTTATGAGTAATACAAAAATTTTAGGGTATGCATTGCTTTTGTGCATGTATGAAGTGCACGCCACTGATCGCACCCCTTGGCTATTTCTATTCATCATTATCAACATTATCAGCCTAATACCGGCTCACTACAAAGCACGGGTCTCCTTAGAATGGCTTCAGTCCAAAACATTATAAAGAACTCTCAGGCATGGCATCACTTTATTAAAGAAAGTGATATTTATTTATTTCAAACGCATTTAACTACGAAAGGTATGAGGTGCGCGCCGGGGATCGAAATCGGTATCCCAGCAAAGAAAGCCGAATTCATAACCCCTAGGTCATCACCGTTTATTTATTAGTAGAGACAAATAGATTTATGCACATAAATGTAACAAGTAGCTACAACATAAAAATAACATTCAATTGCAGCTTACAAAGTAATCTCGTTAAATATATAAATTCAATTTCATAATGTTTAGTTTTTAGAACAAGGTGAGAGTTAAAGCACGGAGTTTCATCGAGTGACCTTCTAATAGAACCTTATGCAAGCCCGAAGTCCGTAATTTTTCGGAACTATACAATTATTATAATCATAAGTTATACTCACCGTTTACCACCAACCAAGCGGATTCATTTTAAACGAAAATGTTACATGCTAATATTATAAATGACAAATGTAAATAATAAATAATAAATAAATATACTACGGCAATACGCACATCGCCATCTTGCCCCAAAGTAAGCGTAGCTTGTGTTATGGGTACTGAGATAGCTGATGAATATTTTTTTATGAATATAATACACATAAATACTTATAATATACAGATAAACACCTAGACACTGAAAAACATTCATGTTCATCATACAATCATTTTCCAGTTGTGGGAATCGAACCCACGGCCTTGGTCGGCCACTCGGCCGTCTTGTTTGTTCATTAATATTTGTTTTTAAACTTGGCTATTGTCAATCACTGCATGAACACGATTAATTTGGAAGCGCACACGGGTTGAAGTACCTATGCAAATAATATTATCATCATCACCATCATCAGCCATTGTGCGTCCACTGCTGGACATAGGCCTCTTTCAAGCAGCGCCAACTTCCTATTTTCGGCTTTCCTCATCCAGTCGATGCCTGCCACTTTTGGAGGTTGTCGCTCCATCTAGTTGCGGCGCGTCCGACACTCCGTTTACCGACACGCGTTCTTCACTAGAGGAGCTTTCGACTCCAACGTCCTAAGACTGGTACTTTTGTATGCTAGTACGAAAGGCTATGTCAGTTACTTTAGTTCTTTGGCGAATCACTTCGTTATAACATTTAACAAATAATATGCATACGTGCAATATCAAACTAGCCCTTTTCCCTATTTTTGACAGCTCGATCAATCCCGCCATTGTCAAAAATAACAAGAACGTCTTTTAAACCGGTTTAATACAACTTCGCACTTATTGTTACTAAGGTGATATAAAAGAGAGCAGGCAGTAGCTCTGGGCTACTGCTAGCATCAACTGCGATCACCAACTTGTAAACCCAGCTTGG
Organism: Pararge aegeria; assembly: GCF_905163445.1. Classification (NCBI taxonomy): domain Eukaryota; kingdom Metazoa; phylum Arthropoda; class Insecta; order Lepidoptera; family Nymphalidae; genus Pararge; species Pararge aegeria. Next base: position 16,647,789 of record NC_053185.1, on the reverse strand, counting down.
TTTTTTATATACAAACCCTCCCGCTGGGACAGTTCTTAAATCTAGCTGTGGCTGTTGGTGTTTGTTACGAAGATTCAAGAAGAAGAAGAAGTCTTTATTGCACATACAAATAGAAAGCCAGGCTAACAAAAAAATACGATATTACACATATGCACAAAGGCGGCCTTATCACTTGAAGCGATCTCCTACAGACAACCTTTGGATGAAGAAACATATTACTAAAACGGGATAGTGCAATACCCAAATTGTGCTAATCATAAACATTACATATATGTAATGTATACATACATTACAAACCAATGCTACATTGTTATGTTAGACTCCACAACAATTGGTTTTTGAAGTAAAACTTCTTTAGGCGCGACTAGGGCGTAACTTAGATATTTTTTCTGACGGAAGTAACGCTTACGTCAGACGTCTGTGTAGTTTCTGCTATATAAAAATAATAATTTGTATTGGTCGTAAGTAAAATGACATATAATCCACGGTTCTTGACTTATACGCCAGCTTGTAGCGAATATCATAATCAATTAGGATTTTATATTTTATTCAAGTGAATAAAAATTGGAAAGTTTTTAAAAAAAATATTTTAAATTGCAAAGTTTTTTCAAAATCTCTAAATATACTGGTTTATTTATTTACTTTTGTAATTAATAAATTATTAATATTTTTTCTGACGATTGCGACATTCTTTAATATTCAATGACCAGGTTATATTGACATGTGCTGATCTATTAACAAATGAAAATATTTATAAATTGTGAAAGTGATATTAATGAATTTTAAATAGAACATAAAATGAAATAGTGAATATTAAATGAAATGGCCAGGAACATTTTACTCTTTCATCAATAAATAATAATAAAAGTTTTACGTCAATTGCGGGTAAAGGTTACACGCGCACACTTTTTATTTATATAAAGTTAGGTGATTCACCAAAAACCCTCCCAAGATACCTGCGAATGAGCAAAGTAAAGTGGTAAAAACCTGCCGCAATCTTCAATAAACCCGCAAAACCTCGCTAGGGTTCGGTGTTAAAGATTAGTAACAAGAAATGCGAATAAGCAATTCGTTTCTTAGGACCGGTGATACTATAAATGACAACTTTCACGTGTCAATTACTGGTCACTAAACTCGCTCTCTAATAGAGTCATTTTACACAAATCAACATCCAAAGGTGATTTATATACGTCGGACCAACTAGACAGCAATTTGTAACAATCTTCTCGAAGCAGTCCTGCAAGCTGCCTTGACCTAAATCGTGCTCAGGCGCAGGCCACGCGGTCGCGTGCGCACCGTTCATCAAGTCCCAGGCTTGGACCTATGTATCAGATGCAATTCAGATTTGTATTGTGACTCGTTCTATAAGTCACTTTGTAGCTTGTTAAACGTTTATTTCATTGAACCGTTTCTAATTCGAAACTGCTGGCAGTACCAATTAACGTGTGACTTTTCTTTAAGTTTTTGGTTTGGGATTTGGCCGTGGCTAGTTACAACCCTACTGACAAAGACGTGCCGCTAAGCGATTTAGTGTTCCGGTGTGACGTTGCGTAGAAACCGTTTAGGGGTACGTCTACCATACTCGCTAACAGGTTAGGTTACCATTATAACTCGCAGTTGAATAAAAAAAAAAGTTTGTTGTATTTAAACTGTTGCTTCCATGTGACATTAGCATATTATTCTGCCTAATAGTCTTACACTACTGGGCGGGCTATTTCTCTCCTAGGAGAGAGAGTTTGGAACTAAGAACTGTGTTTAGAGATAATACAGGAATGGTTTTGCAGTGTTCAACTATCTTCTTTACTTCGAGAAGGACTTGCTTATTCTTTGCGCTAAGCATCAACCCGATTGTTCAACGCGAAAACACAGCATGCACTTTGCATCAATTCAAATAAGCACGACAATATTTGCTCTGAAAGTTTCCTTTGTTAAAGTGCCTTATATATTATCTCAATGATTGAATTAATGTTTGGGGAGGCACTGGCGCCTAAGATACGGGATATCCTAGTATATGGGTCAGGATTCCAAAGATTTTTTGTACTGAGTTTTTCTAATAAATATTTTCTATTTCTATTTCTATTCCTCACACAATTAAAAAATATGAACTAAAGTAATTACTTATCCCTTTATTTAAAGTAGGTATTCGTATTCCAATCCAGTACTAATATATAAAGCTGAAGAGTTTGTTTGTTTTTTTACTTGAACGCGATGATCTCAGGAACTACTGGTCTGATTTGAAAAATTATTTCAGTGTAGGATATCCCATTTATCGAGGAAGGCTATACCCTATATATCATCACGCTAGTCCAATAGGAGCATCGCATCAACGAAGAATGTTTCAAAATCGATTTTTTTTTCCTTTTGAGAGCTTCCACTGCGTGCGCTGCGTAAACCCTTTAGAAGTCCTAAAAAAAGTCCGGGACAGCATATGCCTATCTCTTTAAGATTGACTTATACGCGGATGGAGTCGCGAGCGATCGCTAGTAAATGATAAAATTAAAACTGATATTTAAGCAATACTAAATATCATTAAAAGGTTGTTTAACATTGCATCTCATGGTATTCCTCGAAGTGACGCCTGCTTGTATCCAATATTTAAATGGTTGTATTTGTAATGTGCTTTCGACGCTCTATTGTGTTGTCATGAGCACGTACCACGTATTTCCTGGTGAAAATTATGCACAGAAACGGCGTAGGCGTTTGATTACAAGATTTTAGTGGGAAAACGTTAGATGCAATCGATTGGAACTTCAATCACATGTATTGTTTATTTATATACAATAATAGACGTCCATGCTGCCGGCCGATTGGCGCAGTGGGCAGCGACCCTGCTTTCTGAGTCCAAGGCCGTGGGTTCGATTCCCACAACTGGAAAATGTTTGTGTGGCTAACATGGTGGCGGTAACATGGCTATTTTCCAGTGTCAGTGTGTTTATATGTATATTATAAGTATTTATGGATATTATTCATTAAAAAATATGAATCAACACTCAACTTAGTAGCCATAAAATAAGCTACGCTTACTTTGGGGCTAGGTGGCGATGTGTGTTTTATTTATTCATTTATTCTGATATTATGAACTTGAATGTGTGTTTGTTACGTTTTACGGAAAGTTATTTATCCAGTTATATCCTACTAATATTAGTAATATGAAAGTGTGAATGTTTGTTACTCAATCACGCAAAGACAGCAGAACGGCAGATTCACGTCCACGTAGACAAAGTCGTGGGCGGAAGCTAGTAAATTAAATAAATAATGAAGTTAAAAAAAGCTTTATTAAAAAAATCTCTATATAATCTTGATTTAATTAGATCAAGAGTTTTGTTACGTTGTTGTCTATAAACGACTAAGCAAATGTCGTCCTAACCAGAAAAGCAGGCCGTCTACTAGGTTCAAAGGCACTATAGGTACCTATATTTGATGCCCTATCGAACAAAATACAACCAAAATCGGGATACAGGACACACTAAACACCTCTGGGTATAAATTATAGTTTACCACCTATTCCTAGCCTACCGACTATTTAAAATATCTAGATGAGGACACCCTAAACAATTTGCGGTATATATTATAATTTACGGCTTTCATCAATAGCCAATAACATTCCACTGCTGGACTAAAAGCCTCTCCCAAAGGGGGGGCTTGCCCATTATCACCAAGCTGGGCAGACGGGTTGGTCATCGCAGTAGATGGTAGTAGTAGTACAGAGCACGCTTAGTAGCCTTGTACGACTCCCGCGGGAAGAGGTAGGATGGTAACAACTGCATTCTAATCTACCGTCAGCACACGGAATACTAATAAAACATAATTCATTAAAATCGGTCAAGCCGATGCGAAGGAGTGCATCCACAAACATACAATGAATTGAAGACTGAAGTTTGTATCTTATATATATGTGTGAGGATGTAAGATATGAACTCATTGCGAAACAATATTTGATACACCTACATGTAAATGGGTCAAAGGTTTCGTTTTCAGAATATTCATAACTACAAGCTTAATTAAAGTACCTAGATAAGCATAAAAGTTGTTTATTGAACCTTCAATCACTTTATAATAACTGTTAGTGAGGCCAACCTCAATACATCTTGAATGTATGAATGTACAATTATGTTAATCCGTAACCCGATATGTTATCCGGCAACCTTTAGCTTCCACTGTGTGTTTTATCAGAATACATTAATGTAGCAGATAAGACGTATTACTAACTACGTGGCACGATTGATTATCTAATGAAACTCTATTCGGGATCTATTTTTATGATATTTGATTCATACGTTTATTATTCGCTATTTTTCAAACTTTTAATATAATATTTATAGCAACACGTAAACACGCGAGTGAAATCGAGAACTTTTCGTCGAGAATTTACTAAAACACAGGCGTGCTTTTTAAATTCTTTTTAACATAAAAAATAATGAAGTTAAAAAAAAGAAAGAAGGAGAAATATAACGTGGGGAGAAGAAGAGAGAAGAAGGTGAATAATTATTTGCCTGTTCAATGGATCCAGTGGAAATATCATATATTACATATTATGTCTTATAACTAGATGTGGTATCCCTAAATTAGACATCCCTGAAATCTTAATTTCCCTGCATCGTATAAACCATTCCTAGATACAATGCGCAGACGCAATGTCGTAACTAATATCTTGTTAGGCGTACAATAAACAATTCGTCTTCATTTTAATTGATATTGCCACCAGTTAAAATTCATTGGCCTTTTTGAGTATACAGTTACGGCACAATATGACTTAAAGTGCGTTTAATATGATGTACGATTATGTAAATAAAACGTTAAAGCCACACAAGTCATAATAGCTTGGGAGCCGGTGCACACAAAAGGTAATAGTGCTTAATACCTAATACAGAAGTATACTTCTTGGTCTAGTGATTAAGATTGTTGTATTCGCGGGAAAACTAAGTACTGTTACCCGCGTACTACCCGGGTAAGAAATGTATCTTATGCGTCAGATCGATCGAGCGATCAGATATGAGTCTTTCACAAAAGCTACGCACGGATGTAGCTTAGCCGCCTAGAAGGTCGACGCGACGTACGGTGTCTACAACCATATTTTATTTTTGATATTTAAAAATAAATCTTCATAATTACATTTGAGAAGCGATTTAAACTCCTCCTTTATAGTCTGTTTCTTTAAACTGCCACCAGCTCCGTAGCTATAATAATTAACATGTTGGCATTACTGCAGGTCACGCGTGACTCACGATCGGCTTCTGTTTGCCGCGCGTTTACTTTCGAATAATTTTTCACCGTGCCCTAGGAATTGTGGAATTAATAATTTTCATATTCATCATCATCTTCCTCATCCTATAATCGCTAAGCACAGGCCTATTCTCTCATAGGGGTTAATAATCCACACTGTGAGAATCCGGGTCCGCAGACGGAACAGATTAAGAAAATTCTGAAAACTAAAAATTTAAAAATTTCTCTGCTGGAGATGAAACTCGGGACCTCCCACTTATTAGACCACAGAACCCACAACTAGGCGAAGGAGATAATAAAATCTATAGGTCTATTAAGAAATAAAATATAAAACACAGAAAATGGAGAGAGAGAAGTAGAGCTGAGTATTATTATTGATTATATTAGATTGAAATAACTGGTAATCGCCTTTTCTCTCCGGCAAAACTTCTAGCAGGCCTAAAGCCATTGAGATAGATATATTCGCTACCAAAATAAGATTGCTGTAAAATATATTAGGTAACAATTTTTTATATCATACGAAACAACTTCATATATCAATGTTACCTCCAGTGCGCGTCCGCAGCCTGTAATTACGCAAAATAAATATTATAATAATAGTCACAAAGACGCCTATTACTGACTCTTGAACTGAAAGAAAGCTCGCAAGATGATAAACTGCGTTTACGTAAGAGCACTTTTTGTTATCCAACTGAACGTCGCCCAAAAACCTCGAAAGTCCGATCGTATCTGGATTATTTCGTAACAGCTGTGCGCTATCGGACTATCGGAACTGTATTGGATGTTCTTCAAGTTATAGGACGTAGCAGTTTTATACGCTCTTCTTCTTCGATTAAGCGTTAATCCACTATGTGGCATCCGCTTGCCAGCAAATCCTCCTCGTTGCCAAATTTGTTAACGGTCGAGCATCCGATTTTTAAAGGCTCTCAAATATCTAGCCAGCGCTTTCTTGGCGCGAATTTTAGCTCTTGAGACTGCTTGCTGTCTCTTATATTTTACTGACATAACTTAAAGAACGGCGATTTTGGTGTGAAGACTCCTTTTTTGTCTTCGTGAATCAATTTTGTACATAATTTAGGGTATTTAATTACTGCAAACAAAAGTATTTTTTTGGTTATTAATTGCACGATTATTTTAGTAGTCAATTTCTATAGGTGTATTTTTCGTCAAAACCTTGAAGCATTCACATAAGTTTCTAAAATGTTTTTAGTGTTTTAGTGGAAATGAAGCCGCTTTTCTCTTATAGCTTGAGTGGTATAAGTTTAAGTACATAGCCGTTCGCACTGACCATTGTTTGTAGTGACTTGCACCCAAAGTGCTCTCCTTTGTGCAATTGTGTTCACATTTGTTTTAAAGGTCTCTCTCGAATCACTTCAAATTGATCACACTTATCTTGTGTTAAAATCTATTTCTAGTTTTAAACATTTCTCAATTGATTACATACTTCTAACTCGTACTTTGAACATTTCTTAATCAAATTAATGCTCTCATTATTATTTCCAGCTTATGTAAATCTTTAGAATATGTTTGGATTCTCAGGAGCAAATCATGGTCTCGAGTTTTTTTTAATTCTTGAATAGACATGTGTAGTACGTCAACAAATGTAGAAAATTATATATATAATTCCTTACGTCAATGTTCTATCTTATCGTTTGATGTATTACAAAAAGTAGGCGCATTCATAGCAGTAAAAATACATGTAATATTCAAGAACGAAATACGGTTTTGCTTATTAAAATTTACATGGTTGACATGATCTGAGGCAGAAAAATGTAACATTCATCATATTCTACACAGTAACTTAACATGCCCCGCGTCAAGTTATGTTTGAATTATATTCTTTATCATTAGTTAGACTAGAATGTTTAAACGATGATTTAATAAAATAACTAACACTATACTAAGAAGAATATCTACAGCAAATTCAGTAAAAATTATTTAAAAGGCAGACTAATTGAATGGTAGATCTTGTTCTTTAGGCTGAAGCTAAACATATGGTCCTATTTAATGACATGCCTGAGAATGTCTGTACGTAATTAGCATAAGAAATACAAAGACAAGCTTTTTGGCATCGACATTATTGGGCTTATAATGCAAATTCATAATAGCATTACAGCAAAGTCACGATGGAGTCGTAGGTAATTGACAATTTGTGATGAAATAACCGCAAGACATGATTTGAAACTTATTTGTATCAGTAATTTTATGATTGTATGCCCTTTAAGGTTTCTGTGCTACGATAATTGAGGCAACGCATTCTGTAGTAAATTGGTTTGCGAATAAGTGATTTTTGCTATGAGTCAGTGGGCGATTATAGTTATGGTTTTTATTGATTTGTAGTAAACTTTTATTTTTTTCTTATCACGTATCACTATAGATTATCGTGTGCTAGATTATCTTATAGACGGTCTTATGAAATGAACCATTTCTTTTCTGTGACGGTACGAAATTTATCTTGTTTTTCATGCAAAACAGCTACAACTTCCAATCAATATACTTGAATTATTCCAATCTCTTCAATGTTTGGTTTGCTATTAGTTAAATATACTACTAGAAATATCCGACGAGAATCGAATCTGCAAATTTGTTCTCCATTATGCTTGTAAAGACGACAAAATAAAACTATGAAATGATAATGCAAAAGTTTTCTTAACGTTTATTTATTTACTAGGAAGCCAGCGTGCATACAACCTATCTTAATATATGGACACATTTAACAATTGCTTTATAATGTTGTGCACTCCACTAACTTTACCTTTATTTTTTTACTTTTTGTGAGCTGACAGAGTGTTTATTGCCATAAACACTGTCAGCCCACAAAACTTGCTTAATACTAATTGGGTCACGTCAAAAGTTTTGTAATCTTATAACTGATGAATGTTTTTGTTGTTTCAGGTACGTCGCTGTTAGTCAACCAAAAATGGATTAATGAAATTAGTGAGTGAGTCATTATAAGGTCAACCATCGCGTTCGTACAACTTGTCAATGTGGTGCTTTTTAAGACGTTTATTAAGTTTATTTTGTATTGTGCTTAAACTATGTTGTTATAATTGCATCTTTGTTTTTAATATCAGGGGATTATGAAGATGACGCGTATGTTTGTTTGGTATAATTATTGGTTAAATGTGAACCGAATTAGAAAATTGAATTGAATTTGAACCGTCTATTAATTTACATTTCAATTGCGGAACGATCATCTGAGACCCTTGAAGATAGAGTTTGTACAACTCGATGATCAACAGCAAATCATTCATAATTAAATGAGACGATGAAATAACGTAACTTAAAATAATGCCATTGATAATTATAATCCGGTTACGAAATCAGGCGTTAATTTTTGAAGTGCATCGTCATAGTTTCGTAACACTCGACTCCTCCTAATTCATTGTGATTCATACAAAAGTGGGTTTGTTTTTGTCCATTCGTATTCTGCGACCGAACCGTCAGATATATGATTCACTGCTCAAGAATTGATGGACCAATGTCGCTGGAGGCGCTTAGTCTATAACGCGATGCCAATCACTTCGATGTGGCATGTCATCTTTATTCATTACAGTATCATTAACTGGCACATTGGAGCATAACAATAGAAAACACTTCAATTTACACGTTATTGTAAATAACTGTTTCTTCTCATCAATAATTAAGTATTTCCAAGTTATTACAATTTCCGTTCGATTTCACATTTCAATTTATTTATCATTGTTTGGGATCTCTTAATTATTTCCTTTTAAAGTTTTTATGCTCAGTGTTTGATTATTGTAATTGATATTACCTTATACCAGGAGACGATAAAGTTTCGAGACGGGAAAATACTGCAAGCAATACGTTGTTTTTTTCTGAAGAATGCGTATAAGATGCGGTACGTCAAGAAGTATTTTATGTAAATCCTGTCTTATCTAGGCTTAAACAATAATTTATATATTATTTATATTAGACAAAAACTCTTAGTAATAACATGGAGTAATAACATGGTGATGGACATTGTCCGTGTTTACCCTCGTCCCAACACACCAAAGTATTAAGCTGCGTGTCGAAGGGGTCGCTATTATATTCCTTGACCTTCTTAGTCTCCCGATCCAAGTTCCAGTTTATCCAAGCATTTCCAGTTTATCGTTGGGTTTTCTGATTCACTTCGGATTTTATCACGTATTGGATAGAAGCAGGAGTTGGCGTCCTTTGCGGAATTCCATGATATATTTTACTTGACTTTACAATTAATAATCAATTATTCATTATAAAGGCAACACCTTCTGAGGATGCTTTGGTGTCGGAGCGACACGTGCGTAGAGTGCGTAGAGAGTTAATTCCCGAAGATCAGTTTCATGTGGAGTATAAAGATTGAAGAAATTATTAATAACACCTTACACGTTATCCTGCTTTTCGCGGAGTGTAGCAAATTAAGCCTTATTTCCATAATATTTAACGAAAATTTATTATATTCCAAGGATATCTTTCATCATCCCCTTTTGGGTGATACTACGTTTCTTTTAAGATACTCACTTGTCGTCTTCATTTCGGAGACATAAAATGTCTGGCTAGTAACGTATGCTTTTAGGCAACTACCCACTTCTTCAAGTCTACTGTTTATAGCTATGCAACCGCGAGTGTTCAGATGTCTAAACATTTCTTAGTCTACCGATCAGTCTATGATGCTGTAGTCTCCGATCTAATTGCGTGCTATTACACCGCCGGTTGTAATCACAACCTTGAATCCCACCGCAAAATGACTGTGGTTTGATACGTGCCTGATGATTTATGGTAATGATGGAGCCAGTGAAAGTGTTGACGTGCAGCAGAGTTGAATGAGCCTTTCAATACGCGGCCAGGGTGATTGATGGCGTCTTTACACGTTAAGACATTTTTCTACGTTTCCATACTTTCATACGCGGCAGTCTTTGGACATGATGAATAGATACTGAATGGACCATGAGTGTCGCCTTTGCGTTAATGATGTATAGATACTCGCAGTTACAGGCCTACAAGGTATGTTCAACCTTTGATACAAGTGGATTGAACTCTTATTTATAAGGAAAATGTCTCTCGATGTGATACGTCTTTGAAGGTTGTTTGTTGGTTTATATTATTAGTTTCTTGCTAAGCGCTTATTTGTATGTGCCTATCGCTGTGTTGCCGATGACCACATTTGTTTAAGTACGGTTTGTGAAGAATAACCTTGAGAATTGCTCTTTCTTGGTTTGTATTATGGAGGTGCACAAACAAAGTCATTGAACGACGATGCAGTCTCACGCGTTTGAATACATTGTAACTGTTTTGATCATTTAATTTCTATAGTCACAGTGGAAGTTTCTTCTCATCCATACTAATATTATAGATGCAAAAGGTCTGTTTATAAACCTATGTTTGTTGTGCGGAATTCGGCATAGAATATCCATAGTCTAGGTTATAATAAGGTATTTTTTTCCATTATTATTTTGAAAAAGCTGCAGACTATTTCCGGAACCATTATACATGTATTTTTTAATGACTAGTTTACACTATAAAAATTGTAGACAATATTAGTGCAATCTAAATCTAAAATAGAAAAATGAAAGGAAAAAGTTAGAGAATAGACATGTTAATTTTATGTTTATAATACGTATGAATTAACACTGTCGTCTTGAAGATTGTTTACAAAAACATTTTATTTTATTTGTGCACCGGAAACAAGTTTTATTAACCTCAAAAGCCAAAACAACAAAAAGGCTCTAACTAAACCGCGGGATGGTTTAATTATAGTAATTAACATTAATTATTCGAATAAACATATTATGCAACCGGTGTTACGGAGTCATCGCTCGGGGCTGAAAGTGACTTTGCATAGACGAACTGCATTAAATTCATGCAGGGTTAATTTTTTATCAATGGGTTTTTTTTAATGCCAAACTGTTACACTTAAGTTTTCGCGGGTATTTTCGTGATTATCCGATATAAACATAATAATAAGATCTATTTTATTATGATCTATTATATACTATGAGATCTATTATATTATGTCATCAACGTCACTATGATTTTGAAATTTCCACCGATGGAGATGACTGTCCGTTTACTTTGTCTAACTAGTTGGCAACGGTTCGCCTTCATACTTAAATTGAAAGCTTCAGCTACAATTGCATTAACAGCGCGAACGTTGTATGAAGATGATAGGTCACTAAGTTATCACCTACGATTCTGAACTGGACCTGGTCTCTTTTAAGAATTTCAATAAACCACGGTCTTGCGCAAGTTTTGGTCTGCCTTGTCTTCATCTAATCACATAGTGCTGGGTCTACCAACGCTGCATCTGCTGATGTGGATGTATTCTATAGCCTTGGAAAATTAATATCTAAGTCAAAATTTATTTATTCCAGATAGACCTAGTTTATAAGCACCTTTGAAACGTCAAGTCAGTTTGTTTGTAGTGACTCTACCACTCTAATATCTATCGATCTTCAACGTACAATCATCATCATCATCATATCAACCCAATAGCGGCTTCCTTCAGAGCAGGGGTGTCCTCCTACAATAAAAAGGGATTAAGGCCTTAGACAACCACGCTGACCCAGTGCGGATAAGTGGACTCCACACACCTTTGAGAACATTATGCAGAACTCTCAGGCATGCAAATTTCCTCACGATGTTCCTTCACCGCCAGAGCAAGTGATATTTTAATTACTTAAAACGCACATTACCTAGAAAAGTTATATAAATAGTTATATTCGGCCCCCCGAAAGTGGATTCGAGCTCCTACCCAATGCGCTATCACCGCTTCTACAATACATAACGAATAGCGGTCTCCATTATAATACAAGAGTAAATTAACAAACTGTTAATCATAATAGACGTCGGAATTTCGCTAATCAAAACAAAAACCTTTCCCCACTTAATAATAGCTCAGGCTAATAATAGTTACTTGAATTTTATGCTTACAAAACTCCCAACTTCCTGTAGCATTTCCGCTCCAAGTGATGTAATGTAACGCTATTTCGAACAATCTTTGTTATCTAACTAAAGTTTTAATGCGGCTAAATGGTTATTCGTTTCATACCGTTAGCCATTGTTTAGGTAATAGGACTCCTTTTTTTTGCTTAGATTATCTCTTCGAACCTAATGTAATAGAAACATTGTATTAAACTGTATCGTATAAACCAACGACACCTGATGATTCATTCTTAGTTGTGGAGTTTTAGAACATACATTTTTAATAGCAGTCTGTATATTTAGCTTAGTAGACCTCTTTGTGACAGAGCTCGACCGGCGTAGTACTACAGGCATGGCTATTTACGCCGAGAAGCAGTATTGCTGTGTTCCGGTCTGAAGGACTTGATTGCCGGTGTAATTATCGATCGAAACAGGGCTGCATTTCGTAAGACGTATTACTTGTATGCCCTGCATGTTACTCTGCTTAAAAGCGATATTAAACGATATAAAAAGTAGTATAAAGTATATAATTTTGTATTGTTGAATATTCATTTAAATTTGACTAAATAAATAAAATTAGAAGAAGTAAGAAGTTTTCTCACTCGAATTCTTAAGCTCGACCTTTTGTATTTAATAATGAAGTAGGTGCGTAACTCATTAAGGTAACATTTGAGTAGAAGTAGATTTTAGCCTGCGTTTACTTTATTCAACTATCTTTATGACATAACGGATTTAATTGTTTAAACTCTTGATAGCGTAAAAATAATTTTCGCCACTATCGTTAGGCTCTGTTTGTCAACAGACACTATTATTCCAAAATGTGTGTAAAAACGTTACTCACAGCTTCGTTGGTAATTACCTGTTTACGGGCATTCAGGCCGTAAAACTGGGTGCGAGTGCGATTACGTTATATAGCGATGTATTCGTATGCACGGATTTATAGGGCTGCCACCTCATTGAATTTGAGCTTGCGGTGTACTCGATGGTATAAAAATAAAGTAGAATAGTTATACTTTAGTATATCTGCGTATTACTCAATAGTCACAGTTAAGATTTGTAATCTTGGTTTGGCCCATATTGGATAAAAGCAGGCGTTACTTCGCGAAAATCCATGATATATTATGAAAATTAAGCTTAATTTGCTATAGTCCGCGAAAAGCAGGAGAATCTGTATGGTGTAATTTATAATTTCTTCAATCCTTATACTCCACGCCAAACAGATCTTCAGCAATGTACCCTCTACATTGCGGACTATAGCAAATTAAGCATAAATTTCATATTATAATAGGTTTGGCCTTATTTTAGTATTAACTTTAACTCATAAACAAAGTTATTTGTAACGCTGTTGGATAACTAAAGCTTAATATACCATACAATGGAATGCTTTAAACCTCGCAACTATGTGTTCTAAGTTGACGAATAGTTATTACTATCACCTTGTCGCAATGAAAGTTACCTATGGTTTTACAAAAATGTTGTTCCAATTTAAAGAAGAATAGTTTATGTTTTTTTTCTAAACCTTTAAGTTTTAACTTAATTTAACTTATTTGATATAAATAAATAAATTCTCCCACATAAGGATTCCACGATAGTTATTTAAGATCGCGTGTTTTCTGTTAACAGAGCTGATTTGATTTTACATGAAAATTAATTTTAATGTTGGTACAACATATTAGGTATACAGTTTCCCAAAGAATACCAAAATAATTGATATTATTTTGGGATGGGATTATAATATTATAATTCTTTATATAATATTTTTAAAGTCGGAAAACGAAATGGTTCACAGCCCTACGCAGAAGTGTTAAAAGTACTTGTTTTAATGCATTTAATAGCATTTCGCTTAATTTACGGCGTGTACCCTCATTATGTCATTACAATGGATTTTACTTATCGATCCATTATCAATACGTGATCGGTGCGTTGATTTTATTCATTCGATTCAGTAATCGATTATTTATTAAGTAAAAACGCTTGAGCAATCCCGAATCTGTAATTGCAAGGTTTTACCTTTTTGTCGCATAACTGAAACTCTCGGTTGAGTGAGCATTTTCTACAAATTAATTATTTTTATTCGTTAACAATAACTAACTATAGAAATAAATAGTTTTAATATAAACGTCTGTATTTTCATACAATCATACATATATATAGCAATGTTTAAATAATAATAAATGATAGCGGTGATAGCCCAGTGGGTAGGACTTCGACTTCACTTTCGGGGAGGGGAGTTCAATCCCACCACGCACCGCTAACTTTTCTAAGTTATCTGCGTTTCGAGGAATTAAAATATCACTTGCTTCAATGGTAAAGGAAAACATCGTGAGGAAACCTGCATACCTGAGCGTTCTCCATAACGTTCTCAAAGGTGTGTAAAGTCCACCAATCCGCGCTGGGCCAGCGTGGTGGACTACGGCCTTAACCCCTTCTCATTGTTGGACGAGACCCGTGACCCTTTAGTGGGTCGGTAATAGGTTGATATAATGATGATGATGATTTAAATAAAATATCTGCTGTTCATCTAAACAAAACAAATACCATGAACTTCAATATTTTTTTTTTAGTTAATGCAGAATACGAATCCTTGGTACCAATCAAATCATTCTAGAAAGTTCTTTTATAGCAAAACAAAATAAAAAATTAGGTACTTTTTGTTTGAATATCATTTCTGGGTGATTTGTTTTTTTAAATGTTTAGTTAAATTCTTTCTCCTTTTCTACATTAATTATATCTATAAGTTGAATAGCTAAATCAGTTCACTTGAGAACGTCTGTAAAGCAACATGAACATCGAAGAGGATCTAAGCAGTGCATTTAGCATAGTGATTATAATGCACCAAACAATATTACCATTCATAATACATCGGTCGTGCGGACATTGTGACGTCACCATCACAAGCACGTGACACCCGACACTATAATATTACTCCAATACTGCAACACATATACCGCGCACTTGGTAATTCTGGAACAATCTAACAACTGATGTGTTCCCTCCTACGCTAAGCTACGGTTATCAAGGGGCGGATAAACAAATTCCGTAAAAGAAATCCTTAGATAACAGAAAAAAGAAGTTCATGCCCGGCGATGATCACTTAATATCCGGTGACCCATTTGCTCATTTGTCCGCTTCTAAAGACTGTCGTTATATCTCTATTGGCTATTCAATAATCTTTATCAAGAATAAGGAGGCATCTTTTAGGCAAGTGCGTTTTTGGGCGCATCACCACCTTTATCAACGGAAGAGGGATTGTGGTCAAACGCAAAATATATAAAAAAGTATATCCTATAAAATTACATTTTTTTAAGTTCTCCATCCATACTTCCATACTAATATTATAAATGCGAAAAGGTGTTTGCATCACCTTGCTCAGCGCCTTAACTAAGTAACCAATCGACTTGATTTTTCGCATAGAGTTATTATAAAAAGACGTAGTAACATAGGCTAACTTTTATCGATGAAAATCAAACACGGCATTTATGAAAAACTGTACGAAACGCGGACAAAGTACGCGGGCAACAGCTAGTTTAAGAATATGTCTATCCTACTTAGAAGTCGTTGGTTTTGTGACGACCGTAATTTCATTTGATAATCACGATCTGCCTATTAATGGTATCGACCTCGTATATGAGACACTAAACAAGACTAACGTTTGTTGATGGTTCGGTTTCAAGGGTGGCCCTTATTTTGTTTCGAGTAGTTCATGTATGTAGCTACATTTTAATCATTAAATTACAATTTTACCTACACTTGGAGCGAATGACAATGCTATAAATTTAAAATACATATAAATTTTTTTTTGAACCTGCGACTCTCTGGCAAGCGCATTGACCACATAGCTACAGTGATCAAAGCTCTCAGTCCGCGATTGGCTTTCCAACTCTCTCTGATTCCTTGTAGAAGCAATTTCGGATTTTATAAATTCTGAATTTGCTCTGGTTTGGTCTGGTGGGAGGATTACCCCCTACTGACAAAGACGTGCCGCTAAGCGTTTTGTGTTCCGGTGCGATGTCGCGTGGAAACGTATTAGCCGGCTACCATCTTAGACTGCATTTTCACTTACCACCAGTCTAGATTGCAGTCAAGGGCTAGCTTGTTGTGGAATAAAAAAAAACAACTCTCTTTTTATTAGATAACTATTATAACTCGGCTTATTTATTACAGATGGGTATTGCCTCAAATAAACGAACTTTAATATTATTATGTTTATTATGTTTTTAATCTTAAGCTAAGTCTATCGTAGGTGGTAGACCATTGTGACAGTTTCATTCGCTTACTATAGTCTTTCATTCGCTTAATATATATTATTGGGTGGATCATCACAAAAGCTTGGTAATCTCGTAGGCTCTCGGTAGCTCTACATTAATTACGCAGTATGTGAAGATTTCTATTACCAACTGTAATGTTATGCTATGTTTAGCACATTACAAGAGCACGCCGTCGGCATGCCCAACACGTGCAGAACCCCGGAATCGGCGTGACGTAATAGTTGAATCAGCGGCGAATACACGTTGATCAAATAACTTTTAATGACAATCAATAAATAGTGGCATCAATTATTATGAGTAACTTAACGTTCGTCTGCATATCTGATTCCATACTATTATCTGTGTAGGAAAAACGCGACCGAAAAGGCTTTGTGTACGCTCAGTGCAGTCTTCCACTTTTTTTTCGCAATTTGTAGTTGCGAGGATGAAATCATCAAAATAGAAACAAAATAACTAGAAAAGTAAAACCCTGAATTTATATTGTTTGTTTTTTTTAATTGTATCCCAAAATTTTATTAAATCGCTGAGAAAACCATGATGTCAATATAATAATAACATAAATGTAGAATATACAACAAAGTTACTCTATAACCTATATGCAAATTATTTATTTTTAGCCGTAATAATATATAATAACAGCCCACGGCTAAAATTGCTTTTAAACGTTTTATAATTTTAGGTCAAAGTGCTCTCCCTGGCACAAATCCGCCATAACATCTTGGAACCAAAGAAAGTGGTAAATAATTTGGTTCATTTTACTCTTGGCAAATATTCCATTATGCTAAGTGTACGTATGCTGTATCTTGATCGTAAAATGTTACCTTCACCCCGTATTTACAGTGCGTTCCAAAAAGAGTGCCCGAAAGTGCCATAAAATCATCTTTCAACTGTAATATAGGTATAGATAGGACATTTTATGTCGTAAAATTTCTTAGTATCGCATATAAAACTGTATTTTCTTAGTATTTGTTCAAGAAAGATAGCGTAAGAAAGATAAAAAAGCATATCTACAATAAATATTCCGGTTTTACTTTTAGCTGTTCTATTATAACATATGCCATTGAAGACAAACTATCGTTATCCTAATAGAGTCTAGAGACAATAATGCTGCATTCGAAATAGGTCAAATCAAAAACCTTGTGCTAATACGAAAATGAGCGTTTTTTATTAACACCTACTCCAATCGGTTTAACTTGTGATCTGCTGTATCATAACTTGTTATTTCACCATAAAGGAATAAAAATAACCTCTTGCGTAAATATACATACTCAGTAAGCAATACAATTAAAATTAAATATAAAACTGATAATTTTTTTTTTATTTAATTCATAATTCAGTAATAATATTGAACGCAGAAGCGGTGATAGCCTTGTGGGTAAGGCATCGGCTTGCCTTTCGTGGAGCCGTGTTCGAGCCCCGGCACGTACCACTGACGTCTGGCAGTTATGTGCGTTTTCAATTTAAGTAACACTCGCTTTAAACGGTGAAGGAAAACACCGTGAGAAATCCTGCATGCCTGAGAGTTCTCCAGAATGTTCTCAACGGCGGCGTGTGAAGTCTACCAATCCGCACTTGGCCAGCGTGGTAGATTACGGCCAAAACCCTTCTCATTCTGATGTGGAGACCCGTGCCCTGTAGTGGGCCGCTAATGATGATGAATATTGAACGTTACCATCAACAATATAAAATGAGAGATATCTATATATAACTGCCAATTCAAACATTAATTATTTGAATAGACTACAAATTTACAGATAATTTAAAATTGTATGCATTATATTATTGTATATTAAATGTGAAGCTGTATAACTTTATCCTTTAATTACTGGACAATAGCACAACAAACACAGCCGTGTAAGCTTTTTGTCATTAATACAACTTTATAAAGACTTGTGTTCAATAACTCTAGAGTGTTCTCATCGTACATCATAAATTAAAATGATGTCGCGTCACGTTGATGAGTAATTGTCAAGTAGACGGCGACGATGTGATAAAAACAAAGTGGTCTTTACAGTTCCTATGATCTATAACCGGGACAAAATAAAAACGATTATTCAAGACGACTCGACGATATAATATTTGTTCAACTCCTTGCATTCTGCAGAACGGCAGATCTAATTTCAATTCTAACAATTGCTTGTACAAGAACGTATTTTCTTCGCCATTGAATATTGAAATTGCATTGAATATGGTTTATGAGAAAAAGGTCTCGTATGATACAAGTCCTCTAAATAAACCGTGGTAGCTCCGAGAACAAGAACTAAGACATTTGAATGTTGAAATGGTCATTTTATTTGTTTTTCAATGCTTTTGCCTTACGATTTATTAAGGGCTATTCATGAGTTATTTTTAAACATAAAACTGCTGCGTCTCTTGTCTCTTTTGTGTACAGGTAGTTTAGGAAACAAAGTAGGTTAATTTATTGATGTATGTAACAAAATAACTTATTAAATCATAAAGAAATTTCTTGCTGGTTTGATAAGTTATTTCTCCTTCCATCATGTTAAATATTCCATTAAATATTTATAACAGAGAAATGCTAAAAGTAATAGAACGTAAAGTTACGTCTCTACAGTTGGATGCGTTTTCATTATTGATTTGCAACTCATGCTTCCTGACAATCTGCCCAGATTAGAAAAGCTATTTGAGGACTTTCTAGGAATGTTTCGACTTCCTTACTTTATAGAAGTCATTGACATTTGCGAGCTACAACGCAATGCTGTGCTTTAATGAAGACCGAACTATTAGATGTAGTTCGTGAAGAGGACCATTATTGTAATAGGTATGTTTTGATTTATGTATTTGGATTCTGAAATAAGGACTACACTTCTGGAATTATCAATTTTAAAATTCTAGACTCGCTAAATGTAGTAACAAAATAATACTGGAATAAAATTATCACAGCTGTTAAATTTTCGAAAATACTGCTTCATACGAAATCAATGAACAAAATGAAATAACTTAAAACAATGCCCCTAATGGTTCATACAATTCGATATCCAACTTTCTCTATAATTTTGTTATCATTTATTCAAAAGCAGTGCCAGCCCACTGTGAAATTACAGAGTCGTTACAGAACTACCTATTTAAGGCAGTCAAAGAGTATAACGAAACGGAACAAAACAGTAAAATGTTATTTGTTTGCATCGGTCAAAATTTCTGAAGTATATTGATTTGGTCATAGTTTTTAAACGCATCAGTAATCCTGCCAAGACTTGAGATATAGTTAATATCTTTACCTAGCTGTGCGATGACACATTAGTTAGGCTAGTGATGTAAGTAATTTCAGATTTTTATTAAATTTTATTAGCTTTTTGTTATCATGGCAGCCCCTGCATCAAATCTCTAATCAATTAAACGCGTGTCCAACCTTTTTAGATTTAAATTAAATAATTAATGGACAGGTATATAATGATATCATGTCCAGGAATTAAATGATGATCTTTTTTATTGTTGGTTAGGCAGTATGTGTCAAAGTTAGGAGAAGGTATGTTTTCTATAAGGAACCCTTAATTATATCCTGATCTTATCCTACGTACTGATACCAAGTATTATTTTCTTTTCTTCGATATTTATCTACGTAAAGGTATAAGTGAATACTCACACTAAAGTGATCGACATCACCTCGAAGAAGCTATTAAAAAAATGCAATTTGTTTGTTTACACGTATCGTAGCAACTGCTGTACGAATGTCGTGTAGAAGCAGTCTGTTATTAACACAGTCATTACCTTCACCCCGCACTTAGTTCGGCACTTAGTTCAATGTTAAAAAGCCCTCCAATTATAAGTCATCAGAGAAATAATAACACCCTGACAATTGCCATGGACTCTACCCTATTACAAGTTATTTATGACACATATATAACTGGCTTGGAAAACAAAGAGTTCTGTATTATACATAATTATGGTTCATTTGTAAGCAGGCGTTTATAAGTATATTATCGTTCTGTCTGCATTGGAAGGCTAAGGTCGAGGCAATTAATTTTATTGGTCATTAATTTAGATCACCGCTTTAATTGTAAAATAACCGTTCATATTTATTTTGGTAGACTCAAGTTTACTTTGTAACTTATTTTAATATATCGTTTTCGTTATCTGATCAGTTATTTTGTCTATCAATTGAATGACGTTAGTGATAACACTAGTATCATTATTATCGCTATGACTCTACTATCATTGCACTATTACTACACATATTATTATAACTATCACTAAACTTCATAGTCTAAAGCAAAATCAGTCTACTTTCTCTGTCTGTTTGAAATCGGTTATCTTTTAAAACAGATTTATTGCTCTCTTACTAATTGACAGTGTGTCTTAGATTCAAGTACTTTAATTTTAGGTTTGTATTTATTGTATAATTGCTTATATCTCCTTGATAATCTTAAACTATTTTACATACGAGCTGAAGATATTACTGATTTAATATACGAGCACCACTTTGTTTGTTTACACTTTTATACCATCTATTTATCTTTTTAGATATTTATACCATC
Source organism: Pararge aegeria (assembly GCF_905163445.1). Lineage (NCBI taxonomy): Eukaryota > Metazoa > Arthropoda > Insecta > Lepidoptera > Nymphalidae > Pararge > Pararge aegeria. The sequence continues at coordinate 16,626,899 of NC_053185.1, read as the reverse complement.
TTTGTTAATTATAGTAATACCATATCCCTTAAATCAAAGTCGCTCTTATCAAAAAGAATGCAACCCAGCGATTTCTTTTTTATAGTTTATATTGGTTGCAGTAGTTTAAAGCCTGAACGACGATTTGTTTAGTATAATAAAAATATTTGGGAAAAATAAATATTGGCTGATAGATTTTATAATCTGATATCTATTTGCTTTATCCTCATCCTTATGTATGTACGTATTAATATTGACCTTGCATAATACTTTTCAAAAATACAAGAATGAAGTCATCTCCGATGTACGTATGCATCATGAAGTGATAAAGGGCAACTTATTTGCGCTTGAAGTTTTTATTGACAACGACTTCGACTAATAAGTACTCGATTCTGGTCGATCGAGGAATTAATAAAATGAAGGTAAAACCAAATACGTTTAACTATACCATAAAAACTGAGACGAGCCGCATACTTCTTATTGGAAAACGAGGCCGTTGCACTTTGTGTCAATGCTGAAATATATTCCGAATAACTGTCGTCTTTACGTTTAAAGTAATTCCTTTAAAATTAACTTCTACGTTATTTTAATAGTTTTATTTCTTTATTGTAAAGGTAACTTGATACTTTATATTCAGCAGCATCTTTTTAATTTTGTAGTAGCTTAGTAACATCGTCGCTTTAAAGCAAAGGAATAATATATTACTCGAGATAACTGAGATTAACTTTGTGAAAGTTGACGGGTTCCCAAGAGCCTTAGTAATTCATAAACGAAGTTATCCTGACAATATTACGTCTTACGAACAGAGTTTATCAACAGAACAAATTTCTAAGTTCACAAGTCCTAAATATAGAAGCTAATTCCATATGTAGCTGTCAATTGTGATATCATGTTTAGAGAAGAAAAATGATGCCATAATTTTGAGACAAATAATTCTTTTTTTGTCTAGCACAGGAATTATAGAGTTAATAACGCAAAATAAAAGAACAATTTACTGCGTTCAGACGATGACTAATTTCTTGAAGGCCAAAAACGTTTCAATATTATTTATTACCATATAAAATAACTCCTGTACGACTTTCCCTCTATTGGCAACCTTATAACACGAACCTTAAGGATTATTTCATTTCTTTGTTTTCAATTGATATATCATTTAGGCCTTTTTCTACGGTAATGACTCAGGACAGAATTACTGTGCATCTAAAAATAGATCGCGTGTAGCGTAGCCAATGTGTTTATTGTGCCGAGAAAAGAATCGCAGTTTTATGTAAACCGATACTGCAGTTGCAATAAAACCGATTCGAGCAAATCTAAAGCAATTGCCTACATCTGCATACCCTTAGTTTATTTACTAGTTGCGTATTAGTGCTATTGATTCACATTTTTTTTTTCTTTTTGCGTTTTCAACTAAATTTTAGATATCTACGAGTATATTATATTATTTTGTTACCTATGATCGGTTTAACCACTACACCGATCTTGACGATATTTGGCACAGAGATAGCTTCTATCCTGGACACGGATTTATTATACTTTTCGCCCCGTGGGATTGAATAAAAAAACGCGAATGATTTCGTACGTTTTTACATGATACCCCATATTATTGTAGTATATTTCGTTTTCAGGGCATCCCGCTCCCATTCAGTTCCTGCTGTTATAGCGTCTGTTTGTTTTATGGTCTCAGTAGTTGTTTACGATCGTCTCGGGTTTATTTTAGCTGGAGTATAAGATTGCTGTTGCATGTCCGTCGGCAGCTCCGGAGCGTACTACGAAGTATAGTGAATTATGTATTGAATTTGCTATCGCTGAAAATGAATAAATAAATATACAACGACAAAACACGGTACATAAACATCTAGCCTATAATATACAGTTAAATACCCAGACACTGAAAAACATTCATGTTCATATCGAACTCATGTCCTTGGACTCAGGAAGAACTCATGGTCCCTGCACATTTCGCCAATCGGCAGTTCAATAATATCATAAAATGGTTGTTGCCTGCGGTTTTTAGGTTTACATGAATCCTTCAGGAACAGTACATTTTCCCCAGATAAAAAGCAGCCTATGTGTTAATCCAGGGTAAAATCTATCTCCATTCCAAAATTGCGTATAATTAATTTAATAGTTTTTACGTGAAAGAGTAACAACCATCCATCCAGACAAACTTTCACATTTATAATATAAGTAGGACAAATACTGCCTCGTTAGTCAAGTAAAATAATCTGCTTAATATTCTGACTTCAATTCAAGGGTCTGGCCAAAAATGACTGGTACTGATTGAGGCTCTCGGATAAGAAGTATCCGGTAATCTTCTGGGGTGTTTCGGTAGGGATATAAATATACTCTATTCTATTCTATACGCAAACATTACCATTCCGCACTTTGCAATCGTGGTGGTCTATGACCTTGAGAAATTCCTGATAGAAAAACCGAATACCAAGCAATTTTGGACCAACCCAAACATGCTTACCTCTAGAACAACGAGGCGTTAATCTGCGATATCTAGGAACCTGAATTGTATCTAATTAAACTGTGTCAATAGTTGCACGTACAAATCTCTACTTTCATAAACTTGTACTTTCAGTAATCTAGGCTCGCTTTCATACATTCCCAAAATGTGAGATCATTAAGAGTAACAAAATATATGGCTATTTCCTAAAACACAGAGGGGGTACAGTGTGCCTCACCCTAACAGAAACACTTATACACCCTATCAAGGGGCAGGGAGTAACACAAGATCGTTGTTACATGAGTTAAGGACTTTCGACGCACAAAAAATAGGCACTACAAGCTAGAGAGTGCCCTTGAAAATTACGCGAAGCGAGTGCAAAGCTTTTGTTGAACGAAGGGTTAGAATATATATCTAGATAAATCGGCCATTTATACCGTCGCATTCGAATTCTAGGGGGTTATTATAGAAGTGGGAGGAGTATATAACTCGAAAAAGACTATTGTCATCACTAATAGAATTGAACTCGGTTTTCAATTCATATAAAGCAGGATTCCCCCGTAAATTATTCGAACCACAAATTTGAATCGCAATGAACACTTGTGCAATATTTTTACCTCGATATTCAATGGGTGTTAATATTTTTTCGCTAACAGGCACCCAACTGTTTTGGGTTCCCCTTTTTTTAATCTGTAACCTGCTGCGTTTACATGAATGAAGACACGTGTGTGTATCCGTGTCAGTTTGTCCATGTGTTAGAACTACGGTTACCTCAGGTCTAACACATGGACAAACTGTGCAAAATTTCGTTCGCATTTGGTACGCAAAGTTTTTAAGCGTACTGATCCGTGCTGAATTTTTTGATACAAATGTTATCTAGCCTATTGAATGCTACCGTTACAAGGCCTCGTTGATTTATTAGTTAAGATATATTTGCCCAAAAAAAGTGATGATAGCCTAGTAGTTACAACTTTTCGAAGTTATACTGCGTTTTTTTTTTTTTTCAATTAAAGATTAAAAAATCGCTTACTTAAACGGTGAAGGAAAACCTCGTGAGGAAACCTGCATTCCGTAAATTTCGTCCCAGTCCCAAGCAACTCTGCTTGCTGGGCTTGTACTCAGTCGTGGGTTCGATTCCCGCAACTGGAAAATGTTTGTTTGATGAACGTTTTTTTTTTCAGTGTCTGGGTGTTTAGGTATATGTATAATATAAGTACATATTTATGGATATTATTCCAAAAAATATTCCTCTGGCATCATAGTACCCGTAACACAAGCTATACGCTTACTTTGGGACTTACGATGTGTGTATTGTCGTAGTAAAAAAAAAATGGTTAGATTTTACTAACAAAAAACTCTTGGTCTTTAGCCGGGGGATTAAAAGCACTAACTTTTGTTACCTTCGCACATTCTAAGCCGACAGCATTTTGCATAGTGATAGAATTCTGGTAACTGACATTGGATTATTCTCGCCTGCGTTTGCTTCGTTTTTAATTTAAATAAATGAACCAGAAACAAATGCGGACGAAGTCGCAGGCAACAGCTACTTCTTAATAACTCCTTCTTTTATTTTATCCAAGCGAACCGAGCTTGGCATAAATTGCGGAGTACAAGTGCATTACTGAGTAAACGTTTCGCTATTCACAAATGCCTCGGTCTCAAAGGGACGCTACCTTACATTGCCTCGAGTTTAAGAATGCTCGTATTTGTTAACAGCTGTCGCGATTCGCGTATCGCAATACAAATGGAGCAGAAGAATGTCGCTTTTCGTCCTTTTTATTCTCTCTGCTGAATACAATGCTTTGTGTGCTTATTCTACGGCTGGGTGGCTGTTTGTGGGGTTTCTTTACCAGCAGATTGTATGGCGTCTTTATTATTTAGTGTTTCAATTTTCGAGTGTTTATAAAATTGCGATCTGTCGTTTAGAAATCTTTTATATATTTTTTAACGATCACCCTGGTGCAGTGGTGGTCGCTGTGGTTACCAGTAGAGAGATCCCAGGTTCGATTCCCGACAGGCTATTTGGTTATTTCTAAGTTCTGATTTTTCTCTGGTCAGGTCTGGTGGAAGGCTACGGCCGTGTCTAGTTACCAGCCTACCGATAAAGACTCACGAAGCGATTTAGCGTTCCGGTACGATGTCGCATAGAAACCGATTAGGAACCGATTTAATATAACTGCCATAATGCTAACAGGTTAGTCCGTTACCATTTTTGACTGCGTCATCACTTACCACCAGGTGAGATTACAGTCAAGAGCTTAAACTGCCAGATAGAAGTTTGGGTTTGCAAATTTAATGTACTACAAGTTGTAGCCAAACGAATTCGCGAGTAACAAATAAACAATGCAATCAAGAATTACTCAACTTATACAGAGCCCTTTTAGGCATAATGTTACGACGTGGGCCTTTTATTTGTATTTGTTAACCTTTTTATAGTTCTGTTATAGAGTGAGCTACTTTAAACTTCATAACTCTAAAGGTCTCGATCAATATTCAGCGCTCGTGATAGAGCTATTTGCCCCCTTTCATATAGAAACGAGAGAGCATTAACACATTTCTATAAAACCCAGTCACGACACAATAGTTTTCATGCCAACACTTGACCCGATGGGGCTAAAAACGTAGCCCCGTGGTTAACGGACGTTTCACCAAGTTTAACAAACATACAGTTGGGTACAGTGGCGTGCACTTCATACATGCTCAAAAGCACTCTCTACCCTAAAATTGATATTTAACTAGTATAAGAGGAGAATCCTGCTGTATGCATACCCTGATAAGAAACCCAGTGCACGCCACTGGTTGGGTAATGGATTAGTTTGTGACTATCAGCACTCTCCGCAGCCAGGGTCAGAATACGTATAACATTGAGCTGGGCAGTAACTTCATCCGTTGAAAGAACAGTCACAGTCACAGTCGCGTTCTGTCACCTATAAAGTAGTAACGGTTGACATACAGAAAGTCGAACTGCCTTTCCTGAATATTTTGAATTTGGGTTTATGACAACTTCATTATTTCTTCACACGAGTGTGATTTAGTTAAATAGTGTAGAATAGGATAAAAAAAAATTATAAGTTAAACAATACAGATTTGCTGTCGAAAAAAGCATAAACGTATATAGAAATATACAGAAACATATAGAGGTCCACATGTCAATCTCTAGACGAGTACGAGTACATTTAAAGGAGTATAGAGGTTCTTATAACTGCCATTGTCCTAACAGGTAAGCCCGCTACTATCTTAGATTGCATCACCACTTACCGGCAGGTACTATAATTTACGGTGAGGTTGCAGTCAAGGGCTAACTTGTGGTCGAAAAAAACAACAAGTATTTCTCTCAATGTGGTCGAACGGAGTGTATCAATTTGTTTTTATTTATACATCCAGGATAAATAGATTTAAACACAAATATTGGTAAAATCCTAGAGTAAGGCGTAGTCTTCGTCTTCTTAAAGATTAGGAAATTGTCGTAGTTTCAATAATAAAACTGGGACAGTCATTTGCAAAATTAGAAATTCTATACGAAAATGATAGTGGTTAAGAATCCCAGCGCACGTCTTTGATATCGGAGTACCTTCGATGTGTAACTAACTGTATGATGTTTAAACGGTGAGCTGCATACAACAGTGTCGATTGATTGCCGATTGTATGGAGATTTAAGTATGCAAGTGCGAATAGTATTTGCAATAATATCCTGACAACGACTACGCTTTACGTTAAGATTGACTGTGTGTATGTGACCTTTTAAAAAAAAAAAAAAAAATAAAGAAAAAAGGATAATAAATTTTCAACTTGTTAGAAAATAGTGATATTTCAAGGAGAAATACCTACTTTTGAGAGTTAAAAAAAAGAAGGAAAAGCTTTTTGTCTGTCCGTCCGTTCGTATGACCGATCACTTTCCTTTTTCTCAGAGATGGCTTGAGGTACTAACTTGAAACTTCACCGAAACCGGTCAATGACCTCTTACTATTTTATTCAAGGTTTAAGGTTAAAGTAGTGGCAGAGATGGATGAGCTTACTAACCGTATTTTTATGTAACGTACGAAGTCGTACGTTACATAAAATAAAATACTTTTTTTTTTTTTAGTCTGTATGTTTGTAGTGATTCTACCGAGAAGAAGCCGGCAAAAAACTCAGCAGTTGCTCTTTTGTTTTTGTTTGATAAATAATAACCCAAAATCGCACGGCAAATGTCGATGTTTACGTATAAATATAAAGATTAGAAGACTAATGGGCGTTTTTAAATGAGTCATCTTCTTGGAAAAAGGAACAAAACAAGTTAGGTTCTCTTGACCCACACAATACGGATATGGGTTTTTTCGTTTTAAAGTCAATGCAGGAAGCATAAACTAGACGTGTTGCTTTTAATATTTTTTTCTTAACCTCTAACATATAATGGACTTAACTCGATGCCAATTTTAGGAGTATTTTTTGCGTTACCTACTCATTTGCTTAATTGATTCAGATTGGTTTTTGTTTTAACAAAATACTGCATACAAGTTACCTGCTTATCTAAGGTATAATGAAAACACATCCTGTGTACCTACACACACTAATCTACCTGTTGCCTACGTATTGAGCGTTATATTATTTTAATCATGACTGATCAGGTGAAATCGCAATAAATACAAGTCGCATATCATCAAGATAAAATTCAAAAACGAACATGGTTTCTTATCACTCAAAGCACGTAACATTAGTGTTAATTATATTTGTTTAGCTTTAGCTGTCATATCCGCCATATTGAATTTGTCGTGACGTCGACAGCCTAATAAATCGATTGGTAAGACGAACGTGTCTTCCACACCACATGTGAACGAAGGAAATACAAAACACAAAGGAACCCGTTAATAATCAACAAGTACGTAATCAAAAATCTTGTTTGAAAATGGTTCCGTAAAGGCCGTTTTATTCCAAGAATGTATTGTCCGTCTCACTCGAGATGGTGTTAAGGATTCTAAAGTGCTAATTAAAAAGGTGAATTTTTGATATTTTACTCAAAATACAGATCCTATAGATCTCGTTTCGTCTTTCCGTTTCCGGTTTCCGAAAAAAACCGATATAGGTAGAGGTTCTTTTGCAGATAGAGGACAGGTCTGAACCTCAGTTTTAGCAACTTTACCTCATTATCGTCATAATCAGCACCAATGTGCATTTATTCTTGGACATAGGCCGCTTTTAACTAAGACTTGTGTGAAGTTGTCTTTTCACCTAGTTTATACCTAACCTGGTATTTCGTAATAGTTGACGTCAAACGTTATCTAGGTTGGAAATTGCCGACCTACGACAATCGTGCGGTCGTTCACCCCAATCCACTCGTCAATCCCGCACCCCAGAGAGGCTTCCCGGAGATAAAACTTGCACAAAGCGTCTGAAGCACCCTTTGATACTGCATCGTCTATTTTTTAAGTGGAAAGATGTATTTTTCATCGCTGCATTTTTAATCCATCGCTGCGACGTCTCGAGTAGCGGGAGGTGGTAACTCTTTTTTTTTTGTTTTCATTTTGTAAAGCGGCGCGAATTTTGTATGCAGTTTGTAATGAATGGATTTTGCAAACTTGGAAATGATATAAAGTCCGCGGATTGAGTGTTCTCGTTAAAATTTCCGCTTACTTTATTTTTCACGGAAAATTATTTGCACAGCTGGTCTATGTAAATATGCTTAATTTTTCTATAACGTCTCGCCATTTAGGTAGTTTTTTTTATATATGCGGTATCATATTCTTTACAGTCTATCTTGAATTATGACACCAAATAAACAAAAGCATATGAATCAAATTGACGGAATTAAAATCTTGTTCTGTAGCTTCCGATATTTTTTGTACTTATCAGGGTCGTTTTTATGCTTAAAAAATACCAGGGACAGGTTATGTATATAATGTTACATTAGGTTTGCGTTGATTACCATATTGTTAAATCGGTATTAGTTAATATGGAAATCTTTATACTGATCTATCATCGAAAAAATAATTATATTATTGGACGGTTTATCATTTGAGTTTGCAGTTCAAATAAAAAGTGACGCAGCTATAACCGAACAGCTATAAAGTGTGCTTGTCACTGTGACTTATGTATACAGCTTCCGTTCTATTTACACACATACTAAACCGACGCCTAATGAATTCACTCCGTATACACCTCGAGATCTAAGATATGCGTGTCCATGCCCTAAGCGAGACTGCCAAAGACACGCACCTTCGTTCGCAGAAATGTGAACCTGATTATCTTTACAATAAGGGTCATATCAACAGCACGTAATTGGTGCGAAAGACTAGTAATTATGCAGCAGTGATAAGGGAAAATAAGTCTTAAAGCGCTGCAGTAGTGCTGGAGCGGTAATCGTTTTAAGTTCAGAAAGAGACAGTAGCGCCGGACGAATAGTTTATTATAGAGCCATTGATTGAAAATGAACTATGAGATTTTAAGATAGATGGGGAATGAGTGCTCAGGGACGACTAATTGACATTCTGGTTCACATTAAGACTGACGATGGATTACTTTGCCCCTGACTTGTTATTTTGTATTTGTTTTCAATACTTATTAGCTTGAGAGCGTGACATAAACGGATTCGATTTCAGAACGTAGCATACTCAAACGCAACCTAAAATACTACGTGGCTGCTCCGTGCACATTTCCATTTCCACTTCAATCCAAAAGCAAACCTTTTTTTGGTTGCCTAAATATAACCGAAATAATCAGTAATCCCCACATGATATGTAGTTTTTTATTACACGACTACAGGTAGTCGTGTAATAAAAAAGGGTCATGTGTCTAACAGTCTACGTATGTTAGGCCGCCGATGCACATTTGTTTTATTTAATTTGTGTTTTTTTTCTGTACATGCAATAAATACATTCTATCTATGTATCTATGTATAGATGTTCCAGTTTTGTGAAGCCACTATTGGGCCGATTTTAATAACTTTTGTATCGTTGGCTTCCTCTTAGCAACGATGGCGTGGCTATTTTACTTAACAATAAATTCAGGTTCCACCCCAAAACTATATAATAAATAACTTAAACACGCTTTCTGCGAATTATATGATTTAGTTTTTAATATTATTCTTTTAATGTAATTTTTGAGATTATTAAAGAAAATTAACCTAAGCTTTTAATACCGCTTAAGGTGTAATAATTTCATCCGGTCCGAGTCTGAGCGTCTTAAATGTTTTATTAGATAGTAGAGTAAATCTCCTTTGCAATTTCAATCCATGCTCTGTAAATTTTAATTGTATTTAAAAACTCTAATATCGGCCCTGTTACAGCTACATTCACGTTATTACATAAGTTATTTTAAAGTTATTACCATGTTTATATCGTAGGATTAGCGCCTAACTAAATTAAAGACATTCTAAAATAATCGAATTCTACTTTATTCCTTATCTTGCCTTATCCAAACTTTGACAGGTTTAATTAACTCGCTTTACAGTAACTTGGTAATTAGTTAACTTCCGAATTGACACGACCGACTTTTAAAAAACCCTGAACTGATTCTATTCCATACAAATATTTAGTAGAATGTGCTAAAAAGTCACTTTAAGACTATTTCTTCATTGTATTTGAATGAGTTTATTTCGATGCTAAGTAATAAAATAAATTGTTTTTGATTGCAATAGTGCGCTCCTCGCGACTTTTTTCACGTACAACTAACTTCTAATGCTTTAACGATGAAGGAGGTCATCGTAAGAAAACCTGCTTGCCTGAGAGTTCTCATAGGCGTGTGAAGTCAACCAGTGTACTGGCCCAGAGTAATAGACACCAAAATGAACCCTAATCATCCTGTGAGGAGACCCGTGCAGGGTAATAGCGGTCCGGTAAAGGGTCGATAATAATGATAGAATAAACTCAAAAACATTTAGTCGGGATGCTACTAATGTACAAAAGAGTTTTTAGAAGAATATTTAACCGATAACAGAAAACAGTATAAAATGTGTGCGATAGGCCATTGATAAATCGTAAGGGCGTTTAAAACACGGCACGTCCCGGCTTCCGGTGAGCCGGCGCCAGCCCGCGGCGTTCTGTTCCCACGACGTAAACGTCGTTCTCAAAATCTGTAGCCTTACGAGTACTACAAGATTTTCTCGCTCGCAATCGAGGAGTCGTTTTCGATCCAAGATAGGGTTAGATACACAAAATCGACTCCTCGATTCCGTCAAAGAACATTTGTTCTTATTTAAGTGGTTTTAGAGTGGCATAACCTGTACTTCTTATTTCATTATGGTTCTGCCAATGTAAATTTGAACTTTAATTAAACATGAATAAGTTTATTTTCAATCTGATGCTTAAGTTTTAGTTATTCGGAACCGACACCTCGATTGCGAGCGATCAAATCTGGTACTGAGGGTACGCCCGATAACTACTAAGACTTAGTAGTTATCGGGCGTCTAGTAGTATCTTAGTAGTATCTTTGCGCCGTCGGAGTCTCTTAACAAGACTGAGGTGTATCTTTCTTTTTCCGAAAGGTTTGTAGCTGATCACCACTGGATGTTATAGCGATACTGGGGGATGAGGATGAGCGCGAAAGCTCGCCAGGAGTTGAGCCCCAGGGCTAGATGATATCGGGAAAGAATGGGAAAATACGTCAACCTAATGGTTTGTCCTGTGGGGGCTCGGACCTTGGCTTAGTTCGACTTTTCGACTGAGTGTCGGTTTTTGCACTAAGGATTAGTCCGAACGCCCCCGTGACAGTTGATAACACCCCTAGTCGGGGTGACGTCGGAAACCGACGCGCTCGTCTCCGCTGGCAAAGACCTAGGCGTTGTTTGTGTGTGTGTGTGTGTGTAGGTATGTAAAATGTCCATATTGCGAAAAAAACATTATCATCCGATTTTAATCACGCGCCAAAAGAAATAAAGCTTTAATCCATACTTAATATCATAAACGCGAAAGTGTGTTTATTTGTTGCGTTCTTGCTTCACAACCTTACTAAGCAATCAATTGGCTTGATTTTTGGAAGTAACGTAGGCTACTTCTGGACCTGGAAAACATCAAATTCCCAAGGGTGGTTTACGGGAGCATTCGTATTTCTGCACCAAATATCTTTGCTTGACGTCCTAACTAAGCCACCAAATGACTTGTTCAACGTGGGTAACACTGCGGGACGCAGCTATTAATAGTTTAAAAGTGATTTTTACCGGTGTACTCTCATAGAATAAAATCATAAATCAACTCGTTACATTAAGGCGAATGGTTTTTTCTGACAAATTAAATGGCAAAACATTTGATTTCAAATAGGAAGCGTAATTGGATTGCTCGTTAATGTATAACTAATTAATCGACTAATAATACTAACTGTGTTTTTTTTATCAAGAACTCGTATAGCAAATTATTGGTGCTCTAAATTATATTTCTAGATCTGTTGATTTACTTTATGTCGGAAATCATTAGCACTTATCACTTTTGATGCCTGACGCGAAGGTGAATGGATAGGGTTGCTGTATTTTCGATTAAAATCTGAAAGTAACTACATAAAATCATTTAAATAGTATAATAAAAAAATGTTTCATTATTTCTGGTGCCATAATATTATGTCGTAGTTATTCTTTGTTGTTATGTTTTGAAGTTATTTCATTTCGTTCAGCTTTCGCATTATCAAATGATTATAGTTATGTATTATTAAAGCATTTTTGAAACAAACCAGCCCATTAGAAAACAACATTGAAAAGCCAAGTTACTGTGTTGTTTTCTTACTACGTATTACAACTTATAAACAAGTGATGGTTACAAGCTAATTAATATGCTTCTTAGATAGGCTTTTTTCGTCAGTCAAACTAGTCGCTGAATGGACTAGATTATCAATGTAACCAAGGTTACCAAGCAAGAGTTCTATTTCATACAACAACTATTTTAGACACTTCCGAAGAAGACATTCAAAATACAAAACCAGTTTAAGTACTACATATGCACATATCCACAAGTCATACATATCCACAAGTGTAACCATAGCGTCAACACGCGTTCGTATGCAAAGTCTATACAAAGTTGAATACTGTGTCTAAGTTACTAAGGAAATATAGCCAATAGGCGGCGCATAAAGCGGATCTGTTAAGTTCATTTCATAGTCCTAGCAGGTTTCTAGCTCCAGTAGTACTTATAGGATGGGCGTTAATTCGCCTTAAACTAGTTTTCAATTGATCGAATAATATCGGAAATCGCTATCACTTATCACTGTTGGTCTCTTGACTTTAATCGCTGCAGCAGAAAGCGTAATTCAATTATCGCCCGATCTATCTATTCAATAATTTCCTCGTATCCTTTTGATCGAGAAAGTAAAATAATCGGGTCGCGCGAAAGTGTCGCTCCATATACCAGAGCTCTTTGGTGATTATCTGTGCCGCTAAGTGGAAGTGTTGTTTTATATCTGTAGGTTCGTGTTAACATTTAAAGAAAAAACAAACAGTTATTTCACGTAAGTAGACCTAAACTTTTGAAACGTCACGTTAATCTGTTTCTAGTGATTCTACCACCGGTTCGGAAGGCAGTTTCTACCGAGAAGAGCCGTCGAGATACTCAATGGTTTCCGGTTCAAAAATTGCTCTTTTCCAACATCATTATACAGTTTAACCATCTTTAGAATATGTCTATCTTGAAAGAAAGGTTTTTCAAGCAAGACTTGTCGTTTAGATGTTCATTATTCGTGTAGTAACCACGATTTATTAAATGTGTTTTAATTACATTGTCAGACGCTTATTTATAACTAAACAGGAAAACAAATATTCAAAAAAACAATTAAAACAGTTATTATTATTTACATTAGGCAATTTGACTTGACTTGACCTCCATCATGAAGACTATTGTTATGCTTCTTAAGTTTCTAACTATACATGGTCTACAAATTTAAAATTCCAGTAATGATATTTTTTGTAACAAACTGGAGTGATGACTTACACTGACTTTGGTTAATTTAAAAATGGAATAATTTGATTTCTGTTAGGTGTACAATAAAGTGTATTTTAATTTCATTATGATAAATCTTCTTCTTATTTTCTTTGGTCTTTTAGGTTTTTTATTTCTAATTTATGACCACATATGAAGGTCATTATTTACTTTATCATCAACATATTAGATATATTTGTATATGGAATTTATATTTTCTAGTACGCCTAAGGTTCTTTTCCGTAGTATGAAGTAACTTATGCCCATTGCCTATGATGAAAGCTAACCTAATCGTGCATTCGCAACATAATAAACATTTTGACACTTTCGTTTTTAATGCTAGCTGTTGTCCTCGTTCTTCGTCCATTCGATAATTACAGTTATTTACTAATCCCATGTTAGTTTATTTGTTTGTCACAAAAAACTTTTGCATTAATAATATTAGTAAGAATTATTTATTTAATTGCGCTATAAGATATCTCTTCCGGTGACCATTTAGGAGTGGTAGAGCTTGAAAATGTTACAAATGTAAAAGAAATAAAGGAAATATATCAAACTTACTTATACCAAACACATACTCTTAACATTGTGTCTAAATATTCCTTAAAATGTTTTATACATTACTATCTATTGTTAAATTATCTAACGTCTTCAAATTATCATTGTTAACTTAACTTGTTTTTTTTGTTAACAGGTAAGCGACCAGAATTGTATGAATGGTGAGAACATCCTTGGTACGACATTATTAAGTTATTGTCTGAGTATTCCGCTCCCACAGATCTGATTATTTTCATTCATTCATTTCAAAATTAAGGGCAGACGTAATCATTTGGTACAACGCTCTTAACCTACATTGTCGAATTCAGAGAATTCGTTGTTGACAAACGTTTATTTAATCACTAATGGCCATAATTAGCAAAGTATTTTTTTTATTACTACCTTCGAACCTGATGGGTAGTAAGTACCTACCTAATAGTTAGTGTTTGGACGTCTAAATGGAAGAGCGATAATTTAGAAATGTATCGTGTATCGCATTGGTTTTTGATTCAATTATGAGTATGGCTGGATTGGCATATGTATATTGATTTGACACGGACTTCTTTATATCATTACAAATTTTTACACCGTGTTTTGTCTCGCTCGATTGATCAACTATAAGTATAGGTATTTTGTCACCCTCATGACTTGCTTGTTCGTTTCACTTATTGTGGTTTTCTTTCCTAACTCAAAAGTAACGCACTTAAAGCCATACAGCTTGTTGAATGTATAAGGAAAAGATACAGTGGTGCTATGCGTTTCATTTGTGTTATATTTTGACATTTGTGTATTACCCTTGAATGAGAAATACTATGGAGGCCAGTAAGGGGCTTTTTTTCGGCATAAATATATGTAAAAGTTATTCGTTGTTTGAACGGACATAGTTCAATTTATCCTAGCCGTGTTAAAACAAAAGTGTTGTACACAGTAAAATGGCAATGACCATTGAAAAAGAACAAACAATCTCGTGCATGACTTAATATAGCTACACTCGTGTCCATCAGCATAAACATTCGCATTCTCGGCAAAAGCGCCGCTGCGTCTGCGCAACTCCCTATATTTAACCACTCGAGGGTTTCCTGCTCGAAGTGTTTATTAATTTATATATATGTGAAACCATGTTGTTTACACCCACACCACGTGGCGGGGGCAATGAACTACTCTATGATATTTTTACACGGTATTTTTTTAGTTTTCGAAATGTCCAGATTTACAATACGATCTTGTTTTGATGCCCCTATTCCCCAGAGACGAAGGTTTGGACCGATTCCCAATAAGTGTGATTAAGAATGTATTTTTACAATGTCACGTCATGCCCATGATAAGTTTTTCTACTTCGTCTTTAAATGTGAGGTCCTGGGATCGATTCCCGGTGGGTCTATTTGAAAATTTATAAATTCTGAGTTATCTGTAGGCGGCGCCCTTAAAAAAAGGTTTATACTATTCGATATAATATACGTTATTTTGAGAAATTCCGTGATATACCTTCAATGTACTTAAACCATCGAAATTATAATAAGGTTAATTATCTTTAACCATCGAAAACCAGTCAAATCTGCAATCTCTACCTACTGTTTGCTTTAGTACTGGAGCAATAAAGCCAACGAGAGGGACATGTCGTGGTGGTTTTTAGTTCGGGTAAACGAGTCCCAGATAACCTCTGTCCTGCCCAAAAGAACAGAGGTAGCCATGAAGCTTTTCCACCACGACAAAAAAAAAAAAAAAGGAGTTGTTTACTTTGCAATGCACAATTGCTAAGTCAATTAGTAATTGTCCATTGTAAAGTCAGTTTTCGCGGATTATAGTAAATTAAGCTAAACATTCACTATATTTGTGCTCTAGATTCATTTTCGAGAATAGCAACTCTAAACTCAAAGTAAAATTTAATCCCGCGTAAATTATAATTACAAAGTTACTCTAATAAAACTGTTATAGTTTCGGAACTAAGTAACACTTTAAACCGAAATTGTTAATTTATATTTTCATATCTCAAGAGAATATCGTAAAACTCTTTTATAAGATAATAAATTCTTTTGTACATCATTTTAAAAACCTCTGCCAAATTACAGATTTCTAAGTTTGATTGCACAAATGTGTCAGTCAGTAAAGGAGTTTGGTAAAAAAATGCATATTTAATACCTACAACTTATTTAATTAGTGCGAAGAATGTTCAGTAGAAACCAAACCTGGCAAATCCAGCAAAATTTTTAGATAAAAGTAAAGAAAATCTGAATCCACACGGATTCAGATTTAATGATATTCCCATACGTATGCCACATTTCAAACTTTCCCTAGACAAAATATCATAAGTAAGAGTTCGTGGTTTACCCACATAGTAATGTGTACTTGCTTATTTAGAACATATTTTATGCCAGAGAAACTGTTTGATATAATATTTGTAGAACCTTTTTTAGAAAATTGTTATGAATATCCGTAGTTTCTATTTAATAAACAATATAAAATCAGGAAGCTGGAAAATACTTCATAGTATTACACCATCTCCAGTAGAGCCCAACTTCTTTTCTTTTCTTTGGTAAATGGTTGTTTCACCTATCATCCCGCCGACCCGCATCAGAGCACCGTGGCGGGTTTGCGCTCAACAGGCTAAGGATGATGATGTTGGTCAATGCTTGAACACAACTTTCGTTGTCCATATAATTGTATACGAACAGTTTATTTTAGGCATTACAATCGAAACTGAACAATACGTGTCGAAAGCGTGAGAATCGTAATTACTTTGATGGTTCCAAAATCATCAGTTTTCTATTTCACGCAACGATATTACGACTGTACCTACCTACAGTGTGGTCCAAATTGCCTCATACTTTTCTATTCAATTGTCCTCTCCCACAAAATTACAACTAAATCAGATTTATGTGAAATGTGAATTCTATATTTATTGTGTTAAAGTTGTTTTTGCTGTTTTCCTCTTGTAATGAATCCTAAATGAGGTAATAATTATGCAGCATTTGATGTATTTTACGGAGAGTGATTCTATTATGAATCTGTCTGCGGATTTGCAGCTTGATATTAATCTGTGTAATTTTTAATTGAGTTTTAAAATACATAGTGATTTATAAAAAAAATATTATTAAAACTGACCATTGCAACATGCCTTTGATGCGGTGATAGCGCATTGGGTACGAGCTTGACTTCACTTTTGGGGGGCCGAGTTCGAATCTTAGAACGCACCTCTAACTTTTATTAGTTATATGCGTTTTAAGTAATTAAAATATCACTTGCTTCAACGGCAAAGGAAAACATTGTGAGGAAACCTGCATGCCAGAAAGTTCTACGTAATGTTCTCAAAGGTGTGTGGAGTCCACCAATCCGCACTGGGCCAGTGTGGTGGATTACGCCCTTAACCCAATTGTGGGAGGAGACCCGTGCTCTGTAGTGGCCCGGTAATGAGTTGATGTGATAATGTTGATGCCTTTGATTGAATTTCGTTGTAAAATGTAGATACGAACGAAAACGATTACACTTTGTAGCTAATTTTGAAATCGGTGTTGTAAGATGAGTAATAATTGTGATTCCTATGAACAAAGGGGTTTTAACTGTCTGTTTTAATGTTCAAAGGAGTCATAATTACTCTTCTTATGGGAATTAATTAACCAAACCAGCATTTAGAAACTTAAAGTGGGTCTATTCTATATATCTTTCTTGGGGATTAAACAACCACAGAATGACACAAATTGGCCAACATAATCAACCAAAAATAATTTCGCGTCAACATAAATCTGAACAATCATTAAGATTAATATCGGTCATTCGCTTTATATTAATTTAACTTTTGGCAAATATTCATGTCTTTAATTCTATGGTGTACTCTGTTAAACCTGTATCTTTTGACGTGACAACGTCTTATAAATTGGTTTGCCGGGTGACACTTCAAGAAACTGCGTTACGCTCCGCTCACGCTATGCGCTCACAATGAGAGCGAGTGAGAGGCACGCGCCCGCCTAAGAGCGAGAGAGACAGACATAAAAAGTGAAAGGCACGCGTCCCTTTGTAGTAAACGCTGTTTCATTGTACGCAAATGTATTGCAAGTTATTGTTTTTAATCTGATTTGTTGGTTGGCTTTTATAGATATTTCAATTTATTAAGTTTTTAATAAATTACGACAATTAATTCCATAATTAGTAATGTCACATCACCACGACCAGGTTCATAAATTTCTTTTTATATTGCGGAAATCAGGTAATTTTTAGCGTTGTTTATGTTAAAATGAAACTGCCTGGCTTGTTCATATAATAACCTATACTATACTATATATTTAACTTTTTTTTATTATTATTTTTACTTAGTACTCTAACTTGGGTATAAGGTATAGAGGTGTTCAAATTGTTGTGAAATATAAAGGTCCATTCAATGTTTGATACAGGAAGCACCTGTTTGTGACCGTTACAACCATTTATTACGAGGGGGAACTCAAAAGTAACGCAGGTGAAACTAACCAGCGCTGTAATATTTAGACTTTTACGATACCAAAAAATTTGACTCTACTTCGTAACAGAAGCTTGAAAACTATCAGTACTAACTGAGTTTGATTGAGTTAATGGGAACTAGAGACGTATGAGTTGTAAGCTTACATAATGTTAGTATGTATCCTGAAAAAAATAAAGAAAAAAATAAAACAGTGTTGAAGCGCATTAGAAACAACTGGCGATTCTTCTAAAATTTAAGAGCAATCCAATCAAATTTTTGGGACTGTATGCGAAGGAGAGAAATAAATTTTCGACTTAAACCTGCGAAGTTTAGTATTTATGAGTATTGTCCATGAAACCTTGTACTTTTTCAAACCACTGTGATAAACAGTCAAAAATTTCTGCGTCAAATATTCAGTTTTCAGAATGTTCGCCGACTGATAGTGGAGAAGAAAAATAGGCACCATAAAATAAACTTTGCGACTGCTAAAATCGTATCCATAATCAAACTCAATTTAACTTAGTTTATAAATAATAAAATAAAATAAGAATAAAAAAGCCATTTATTTCTCATCACAAATAGTAGTACTTATTTAAAAAATTTACATTGGTATTAAGTTCTATTCTATAAACAAAATCAGATAAGTCTTCATAATCAGGATTCATTTTGATTACCGTGCATTTACTTGGCATAAGTTTCAAGTTTGACATGTCACTATTTCTTTTTATTTTTTTGGCTTGAAATCTTTACATTGTCACAGTTATATATATTTATATTTGTGTCATATTAGTTTGGTCATTTGATTTTTTTTTCATTATAATGTAATTTAGGTATTTTTTATTGTAATTATTATTAAAACTTATTATTGATTTGTCACTTGTGGATGAGAATCCCTTACGGGTATAGGCCTCATCCAGCTCCAGCAACATAACTTATATTACAAAAGTATCTATTTTTCCTTTTCTCCCAGCTCTAGATTATTAGCGAAAGATAAGCAAATAACTATACCTACAAGGAATGTTGCATAGTTACTCGACATTTCACGAGTATTTAGCGTATTTCACACCTCTGAGAAGGTGAAAGACTTACCTTTGAAGCCCTTTTATAGCGCCAATTTGTAATGGAAGTTGGCTATTGTACAACGCTTCTTGATGATTATTATAGTTCAGACGCGAACTAATCAATATAACTATAATCTGGGAAAGCATTATTGATTCTAAAGTAAATGAACAGATTGCTGCAAAAGATGAAAATTACATGGTAAAGGACATCACTGTGAACTGTGGAACTAGCTATCTACCTATGATGGCAATGATCGTTTTTTATTTGAATATTCAAAAACCTTTAAATACTTTAAAATTTCAGTCTCAGTGTAAAAGAGTGTTTACGTCATCTTGGGATGATCTGAGACATACTTTAGCGAAAATAATCACAGTATATACATTTTAGTGGAAACGTATATGACTGTTATTATTATCACATAAACATCTAGGATTATCATTGCCATCCAAGCTCGTTAATAAACAACCACTATAAGAGCTTCTTCTGATAAAAATAGCACAAATTTATTCAGAAGCCCTGCACCAATGTCCGCGCATTAAAGTAAGTTCCTTCGTTATCATCTCCACTAATGCAACGTACCATAATTTTATTTTAGCTGAGAGATTCGACTTGCAACCTCCTGCTCGCTCGCTCGTTGCACTGCTTAAGAGCTTGGTCGCGTTACATATTTGCTTTAAGAAGCTTCGCTACGCACGATTAATTCAGAACCATATCCTTTCTTTATGCGTGATGATCTCAAGCTACCAATAAAATTTATTAGATTTTTTTTAATCGATTCCATTAGCATTCTCCATCGACGAGATAAATGCGGATTGCTATGAATCATGAGAAGAGGTGTCAATGAACTGCGCACAATGGCTTTACGATGGAAGAAGTTTCATTCAGTTTTTTATCGTCCTTAGTTTGTACTACAGAGTTGTGATTTTATTCGTGTGTATGTGTTATATTGCTAATTTGTTTTGTCTTAGGAAATAAGTCTACTGTGCGTGAAGATTTGTGTATATATATTATATAATTTACGCTTATCGAAGCTTGGAGTACTATTTATTGTGTTAGGTGCAATTTGTTTTAAATTTTTTTTTTTTTTTTATCACTATTTTTAAATTTTCATTACTCTTTTATATATCTGCATATTAGAAGTACTTATATATATTATTCATAAAAATATTCATCAGTCAACTTAGTACCCATAACTCAAGCTACGCTAAGCTATATATTTATTTATTTGTATACCAGCACAATAATCATGTTTAAATTAATGACAATAACTGCTAATGACTGTTTGCATGCATAACTAAGGATCATGAGGATTTCTGGTCGGACCATAAGCCTATTTACTTAGTTTTTATGGCTATTAAGAACTAATCCAATATATTTCAAGTTCTGCTCACATTGAATAAAAACAGTTTTCGCAGAAGTTACATGGCCGATTTACTTGATGTGTGATCAAATTGCAAACAAGCCAAGACACCTGGAACTATTAATGCCATATTCTTGACGTTTTGCTCATTACGTTGCAAAACTAATATTTTCATGATATTTAACAACTGCGCTTGTCTTTTAGCCGTCATAAAGCTTGCAACTTGTTAAGATCCGAAAAGCAGTTATTAGATAGAAGTAAATATTTATGATATAGTAATTTATTTATATGCAATCCTGAATGCGACCCGTCAATTTAACTGTCGCGGGCACATTTATCTGGTGGCAGTTATCGAGTTATCACGGGCCGATCAAATGAACTCATAATTTACCTCAATGCCCGATTTTATCTGTGACTTTTATCGGCGAGCATTGACAATTCGGTTGAACCTTTAATATAATGCCAATTAGATATTGCCAAATACGAAAGGCCAAGTTTTGATTAAAATTTTCTTTAGGAGATTAGACCAACACTTAAGCTTACTTAGCCATAACATAGTTCGTTTTAACTGACTTACAAAAGAGGAGGAGGTTCTCAATTCTGTAAGTACTCTGTCATTTTACTTGGCTTGACTTCCTTATTTTAGATGTTTAACAAAGTCGATTTTTATTTTATTTAGTCTTACCTTTAGTAATACCTATATACGCTACTATACGTATATAGGTCTTCAACAAGATACACAAGCAACTTCATTTTCGTATCTTTTAATAATAGATATGACAAAAATTAGTTAATAATATAATAATAATAATATACTTTATTGGGCACAAACAAACAAGTACAATTATAATGGTATAGAAAAACACACATTAGTTATCAGTTAAATGATCTAAGCAATTGTTACAACAATCTATACTTAGATAAAATTTTATCGATATATAGTACGTGAGAAACTTCTGTCCCTAAACTAGGATTTAACCTGCATTATAGGAGGCAATTGCTCCCTTGCTGCGTAAAAGAATTGCAAATCAAACAAACCTACTTTCCCATTCGTAAAATTAGTATGATAAGTACTTTCAACATAGTTTATTACCTTTATTTTATGAAGGCTTCGCACGGAAGGCACTGCCACTCGGAGCCCAGTTAACTATCATACAGCTTTTATAGAAATTTAACTCTTATTGATAATCTATTTGGTTTTATTCGTATTTATTAAATCAATCAATCAAATCACACTTTATTGTACACCAAAAACAAAGCAATAAAAAAAAACAGTTGAAATAAAGAAAGAAAAGATACAATAGGCGACATTATCGCTTAAAAGCGATCTCTACCAGGCAACCTACCAAAGTACATGAAGTTAAGAAGAGGGGTTAGGGTGTACACAAAATAATACTTAAATTATAAACATAAATAACAAAAATAGATAAATAATAATAAATTAAATAGAATATGCTTTATACACGTACATATATAATATGAAAAATATAATAGAATATATTATCTAAGTACATACTATGACACTAACCCTATAAAGTATCACTAAAACTCTATTTAGAGGAATGATTATAATTTTAAATAACGTATTCCAGTTTTTATAAAAAAAAAAAACCTTTATAAAATTACTGACAGACGTTAACTCATTTTAACGACTTTAAATTGCATTTACAAGTGTATGTCCGTCCGTATGAACAAGAGTGTGAATGATTGTTTTAATATTGTCCGCGGAAGTACTGCTGCTATGCTTATTTTTGCCAAGTAGCAATGCTTCGCTGTAGTTGCCGGTTTAATTACAGGCACATAAGCCTTAACACATACGCCTCAGGTTAATGGACACTGCGCGGCTCTTTGTTGGAACATGTTCCTTGTATGATCTGCGCAGTGTTGATCTGTTTGTAGGCCTCACTTTTCGACTTACCATCGGGTGGGCAATCTGCTTGGTCAGTCAACTATGACTATCAAAAAAACCAACTAAAGCTGAAAACAGAGCTGATAATACTAAGCAGCCAGACAGTCGTCCACTGGACGGACATAGGTCTTTTGCGGCGGATACCTGCGATGCGTTTAATGTCGTGAGTTCACCTCGTTGGGGTCATTGTAGGGGGTTCCAAATTCCACGGTTTTGTGCCGCTTGGATCCAGCGGCTACCTGTGAAGCGCTGAATGTCTTCTGTCCACATCGTTGGGGGTGGACCAACGCTGCGCTTACAGGTGCGGGGCTGCCATTCCAGCACCTTGGGACCCCAATGTCCATCGTTTCTCCGAACTATGTACCTTGCTCATTCATTACCACTTCAGCTTCGTGACTAATTGAGCTATGTCGGTAACTCTGGTTCTTCTACGGATCTCCACATTTCTGCTTCGATCATGTAGAGATATTCCGAGCATAGCTCTCTCCATCGCCCGCTGAGTGACTCTGAGCCCATAGATAGCGACCATCGTTCAGAAACATGACCGCTTCATGAAAAATACCAGACCGATATTCATGAGATAAAACCATCGCAGTAACACACTCTAAAATCGATCCTTGCATTTGAGCTCTACTGTCAGTAGTGACAGACACACAAATAAACATATTATATGGGTTAGAATGATAAACACTAGGGGGCAATACAAGAAAATAGAAAATGTTTGCTTCTGTAACAAAACATCGCGTGCAGGCGAACAACGATCGTGGTTAGCAATAATTTTGTAAGATTCGATACGCTTATGGCGAATTTACGAGTAACATTTATTTGCAATGCACTGGAGTGTAAGCTAGTAAATGTGTAAACAAATCGGAATCGAGGATTTATGATCGATTAAAATTTACGGCCACTATCGATGTTTTGAAGCCGTAAAATCTATGAGTTTTGCAGTGACGACGGCTTGGTTATATATTAAACCATGCCTAACAGTTTCACTGTATGGCTATTATCTCTTTTAATGGTCACCTTTCGATCAGTCTCTGTACCATCCTTATATTGCCAAATGGAGATTACATAAATATTAGGTTTATTTTACTAGTGAATACCAGGCGCATCTGGGTGATGTTATTTCTTATTTTTACACGCTAGATATTATCTCCACCCGTTACAAAAATATATAATGTTTGTAACCGACTCCTTTGGACTTAATTTTGACCATATTCAAACAGTCTAATTTCGTTCAAACTTTGTAGATATATTGAGAACCGATGGCAATACACTAATTCGGAATAGATTATTCCATTTTTAAATATTCTTTTTATTGATAGTAGATTATTAGATCAAATAACTGTTTTAGAAGATACGCTTTTATAAATAAGCCAAACTAAAAAGTAGAAAATGAATTTAGAATAGTGTATAAAATTAAACAAATATAAACGAATAATCCTTGAAAAGCTTTTTAAGATATTATCGAAATGATAATCCTTCTTTTCATATCTGGCAATGAAATATTTATAACTATCGTGTATGCCTATGCACCATGTAACCCACGCTTTTTTTAAAATATAATATATTTTCTAATTAACACTATTATTTATTTATATTTGTTACAATTTTCTATTCTTTAGTTGGGTTTTCTATATAAAGCTTGTTTTTTATAGTTTTTTTAAACTATTATTTATTATTTGAAAAAGGGGTTGCTATTAACTGCCTAGAATTTCTAATATTACGGGATATTAGAAATTCTACGCAGTTAAGATATTTTCCCGCTGTGCCACATTGGTTATTATTTTGATTATTTTAAAAGCAATAATGCAAATTAACTAACAGTAAGCTGTTTTGATCCAAACTTGACTAGATTAAAACCCAGTGAATATTTGTACCGCGTATGGAACGCCATCTATTGAAAATAATCTGAAGTTTTTCTTAATTGTTTTTTTTTATTTGTACCACCACTGTAATGAATTCATTATTATAGACTAATATAGAAAGAACAATAGATAAACGTTATCTCAATTCAAAAGAGTTTTGTGTCGTTTTATATTATATGTAATATTGATGTTGTCTTGTAACAACTGTGACCTGATATTCCATCACTGTGCTGATCAATCTTAAAACTTTTAAATAAACTTACTTGTTAATTAATTCGTTCACATATTTATTATATCACCCGTTACTATGTTTCAAAATTTCAAAATTTTTAAATTTAAATTTCAAATTTTCTTTATTCATGTAGGCCTATCACAGGCACTTATGAAGCGTTCATATATATTTGTTTACATAATTGTAACGGGATGGTGATAACTTCGTTCGCCAACTTAAATCTAAAGCTACGAGGGTTCCAAACGCGCCCTGGTCTAAGAAGAGCCCACAACAAACTTAGCCGGGTAAATTTATTTTTTTGTTATCACCATCTTCCAGTCAATTTATATTTATATGAAGCTAGAGCAATTCACACTATTAACGTTTTTACTCCACCAAATAATTAGATTTCTCTCTCTACTGCCAGTAGTATGAGAATACACTCGGAGCTATTGTAGTAAATTAAACGGACGCTGGCCTGAAGATCGGATAGGTTAAAGGGGTTGTATATAAGGCTATAGGAATAGTTGACATGTTTATCAGAAAGTGTAACTTAACACCTACAAGGCCCTGAACCGATCAGTCAACAAAATGACAATAACGTTCGTGTACCAGCTACCGGTACGAGCTCTCTCTTAATTAATTAATAGTTAGAAAGTGGTCGTGACTCGTGTGAGGTGTTACAAATTTAATTTACATTAATAATAATAAATTATAATTAATTAATTACTTAATCTTAATCCGATGTTAATGGCCATACATTATGTTACTTGATTAAACAGGTTTAGAATTGCTAACATTCTTGCGTTTTTATTTTGCGGTCGATTTATTTATTGCTTATAGTTCATAATCATAATCGTTATCTGCAGCGTATAAATATCCCACTGTTGGACCTCCACGCAGTCTCAAAACGTGGCTTATATAAACGCGGCATAACGTTGGAATAAATAACCAGTGTTTTGTCACGCTCCGTCATTTTAAAGGTTCTGTTAGTTGCGTGATAAAACTACTTCGCGGTTTTACCGTGGCATAACGTCGGATTACTGAAGATACCCGATATGTGATAAACACCGGAAACAGCGTAATGTGCTCTCCGAGACAGTGATTTCCTAATTCAGAGTTGATACGGAGGAATCGTTAACATTAAATACGAAAACTGATTTTTGGCATACTCCGTGAATTAAACTTAGACTTCGTAATCCGTCTTCAACAACAACCCTAACAATTAAGTTGTTCATAGTAAAGGGCAGCAACATATTTATTTGCCCTTTACTAATTTAGATACTGCACGATTCCTATAGAGCTCAATTTGAATGATAAATACCATGAAGTACGACCTTGCCTTGCCTGCCAGTACACACGCACGGCTTTACGGAGTTTATAAAAACCTATTATATCATAATGGATTGCCTTAATGGAAAAAAAGCTTGGGAATTAAGTGCTCTAAACGAATAAGCTCTAAGTGACACTGTAGATAGTCATAACAAAACAGTAGCCGGCTGAGTATCTTATTGGTTTGTTAACTAAACTAACCAGCCGTTAATCAGTCTAGTCATAAATATTCAGATGACAGATTTAATTTAGAAGTGCTATCCTATTTTCTGTAGATAAGAATAACAAGATTTGAAGATTTTGAATTAACTTTATTTAATGATATTATTATGAATTTTAAGTTTAAATAAATAATTAATTAAATTTTGAAGTAGAATAACATTACTTTAATTTTGTTGTCTTGAAAACTACTGGAGGATAAAGTTTCGATAACCAAGTTAAGTCTCGGGTTTGATCCCCAACGAATTTTCTCTCGTTTCAGGCTATGGCCTCCGAAGTCAAAACACATGCCGCCAAGCGACGATTACGATTACGATGCCTCGTAGAAAAGTATTAATGTACCAGCCATACCCCTAACTGGTTCGCTACCATCTTACACTGCACAATCAACCATCTCGTGAGATTGCAGACAAGGGCTAACCTGTAGTACAACAGAAAACAAGTACCTTAATATGGGTAAAGATTTTAGGGACAAATCTATACAACAAAACGATCAATCTTCAATCTTTTCGCGGCAGTCAATTACAGTTTTAAAGCCCATTTAGAACAGAGCTTTTTGTCATAAATGAGAAACTTTAACGGCTATTAACAATCGGAAACGGTCCGTTTAGGGTAAAGGCTCGACAGGCGACATGTGACGTGCCGTCCGACCCACTTTCTTGCGGCCGCGAGTGGAAAACGTTTCGCACTGGAGACACACTGACCAGCGCAAAAAGGTTATGAGAAGTCAAGTGGAAACGCGTATCACATGGTAGTATTTGTAACGCATAGTAGTGCCTTTTGTGGTGCGTTCCGATCGATTTATTATGTCTTATTTCTCGCTAACAGAAACCTCCTGTTTGCGTGGCGTGAGAGAATATTTTAAAGCAAACAATCTTGCAGCTTTCTTAGTTTCGTATTTTAAATACCTATGGCTGGTTTTTAAAAGATATTATCTTTCTATTTTATTTACCTTTTGCCGAATAGAAATATGCCCAAAATATAAAGGTTTATTTTTTTTACTCTTCCGCAATTACAAATACATCTTCATTCTTAATTGTGTATATAGTTTTTATTAAATTCTAAAGATTGTTAAACTATACTATAATGTTGGAAAAGTGCAATCAGCTGAGTTGCTTGTTGGTTCTTCGCGGTAGAATCTACCTTCCAAACCGATGACAGAGTAGCTACAAACAGACTGACTTGACGTTTCAAAAGTGTTAAACTAACCTCCTTGAAATAATTTTTTTTTTTTTTTTTTTAATTTTATATATGCCTATTAGATAAAAAAATATAATTTTATGATATATCTTTTTTAACTTACAGCTACTTGGCAACTTACTTGCTTACTTTTAGCAATGTTATTTCTAAATATAAATGGAACTGTTTGAGACCTAATAAATAAAAAAAATGGGTGTTGATGTTTAAACAGCTAATCTAACCGTAACTATTTAAATTATGAATTGATAAACGGTCTAACTCTGGCCTTCTGGGATCCTAATAATATGAGCTTTCTATTTTTGATAAATGACATCTCTATAAATAATTTTGACAACATTGCGACAATTTAAACTGGTTTTTAGTGGTATAGGTTTGATATTACATTAATTATGAAGTAATATTTACAAACTAATTCGTAAGGCTACGAGAAGTCAAACGTTAACGCGTTTAACTGACCGGTATTTATTAACACGTACCAATTTATGGAGACATTCATACCGATTTTTAGAGTTCCGTACCCGAAATGTAACAATAGGTCCGTATTACGTAGCAACAAATAATAAATTCAAGAGTTACAGGGGATATAAGATTTTTTGCGTTTTTGGTAGATTTAATATTGCACCTTGCTACGTATCCATTCGCAAGACCAACTCGTGCTTATCCGGTTTATTTTCATACTTACTTACAGCTCTGACGTGTCCTGGAGGCGAAGGAATTACATTTAAACTTTAACGTATTCGTATTTTGTTTCAATCGATTTGTAAGAACGTGTTTCAATTTTTTTAATGGTCCCGATGGCGCCGCCAGTTCGTCGCCAAATGAGCCCACTTTCTGCGCATATATAATACATATTTATTATTTACATATCATATGCGCTGGTGGCTGTATTGCTCTACATTATCAAGTGTTGGCTTATGAAAAACAGTTTGCTTTAATGTCGCAGTTCTTACTCGTACTAGAGCCAAATGGGGCCATTATTTTGATAGTTAACTGCAAATAGTCTTCTAAGTATTCATAGACTTCCTCGAAGGCTGGATGTCTGAACTCATAGCCTAGTTATTTAAAATTCAAAATTCATTTATTTAAAATAGCCTTACACTCTACGTTACGTTTACGTTTTTTTATTACTGTATATTTATTCATTGGGTATTTATATTTTTAAGGTTTCGCGACCAAATTGTACAAAGGAACACGACCCAGCCGTACGTCACATCGATTGTAACACTTATGGTACCAACCTAAGATTTTTACAACGTTCAACATTAGAAATTATAAATTATTTATTTTCCCACATAAATAGATAAATAATAAATATACTACGACAATAATACACACATCGCCATCTAGCCCCAAAGCAAGCTTCACTTGTGTTATGGGGTATATATAACTGATGAATATATTTGTGAATAATATACATAAGTAATTATAATGTAAAGATAAACACCCAACCTGTGAAAAACATTATTGTTCATTACACAAACATTGTCCAGTTGTGGGCATCGAACCCACTGCCTTGGACTTGAAAACGAGGTCGCTGCTTACAGCGGCAACTTGTTCACCCTGTCACCACATACTTTGGTGATCACAAAAGGGCGCGGAATTGTCGCACAGTTTCACTAGAAACCTTGCACCTGGTCTAGACCCCAGCCCCTGTCACTATATCCATCAATCAGACCTGAAGTGAACTCGCCACTTGCAGCCACCGGACAACCTCTAACAGGCTACTGATTACTGGTACTTCCAATTAACACACTATCCACACATATTTGAACTCTAATTATTGCTCTATTAGAATCCAAAATGCTTTGAAAATTTTCGACAGATGGTATAATAACTCATGTCGGTTATGGAACTAATCGAGATTAACACGTGACAACAGATGGTGTTCTTTACCTTATATGCACCGTTTGTATCCGATATTGGAAATGAATGAAGACGTAATTTTATTTATTACCATTTGGATTATGAAGCCAATTGCAGTACCTCCGCAGTTAAGTAATAAAATACCTTAGAAATACAATTTACCTAGATTTTCTTCCTTTTTTTTGGTTTTACTTTTTACTCGAACTAAAGTTATTGTTTCAATGGCAACAAAGGCGTGAAAGGCCAAAGGCAACATGGAAGCGGTCTCTGGACGTGGAAATGAAGGCTTCTATCTAATTTTGTACCACGATTAAGTCAGCAGCTCGGAATAGGTCTGGAAGGAAAAAAGTAGTGCCGGCCTTATGCACCACCAGGTGTTAAAGGACTCAAAGAAGAAAGTTATTTTTTTAAATAGATCTATCATTGGCTCAGAATCATTTGGTGTTAGGAACAACTCTCATCCAAAGTTCTGATCTAGTCAATAATAAAGGAAATCATCATACCGACCCATTACCGGTCCACTACAGGGCACGGGTCACAATGAGAAGGGCTTAGGCCGTAGTATGGACTTAAGACGTAGTACTTCTTCAATAAATAAAATAAATAATAATAATTAATTAAGTCAGGGGTTGTACCGTGTCAATTAGCCGACCTTCCTGGAGCAATGCCATTCTTTTGTCTATAAAATGAATCCTTAATTTGGGAGGAACTTAAAACAAGATTTACTGATTTTACAAAAAAAAATTTTTTCGGAGAGAAAAAAGGAATTGCCATCCATTAATTCATAAATTATTTATCGTAATGCTACAGTTTTTCTATCAATCGACGCGACGTGTAGAATTTAAAAGTATTGGAAGTTGGCATATCTGATTGGTTGCACGATTGCGCAAGAAAATTATCCATCTATGGTACCTAATATAATCAATATAAGCCGACATAATTAGCGAGTTTTTTTACATAACACTTTCACGCTTGTCCATATGTGATGCCGATAAGAGCGATCACTTCTGTGGATTTACTAATTGGCTCTATCCGTTAAAGTTCTGAAAGCGTTCGTCTGGTTTGTCGATACTGGCTGCTGTAATTGACACTTATGCTGAGAATTTCATATTCGTTAGGTAGAGGTTGATGAACACTACCTTGTTGACCATTAAATATACAAACGCATACAAACGTAATCGGGTGAACTTAAGACTATTTTTACTTTACTTTACTTGTACATGTACCTGTGATCAATACATAAAAAAAATATTTTGGTAGTACCTACTAAGTAGAATAAGGTGAAATGTAATTTATAAGATTGTTAATAAAGGCTATTGTTCTAGAGCCACATGTAGAGTCATCATTATCTAATAATATATAAATTAACAAATTTACAAAACTCGCGCGCACACACGCACACACACACACACACACACACACTAACACACACACACACACTCTAACACATACATACACACACACTCATACACACACACACACACATAGAACACACACACACTCTAACACATACATACACACACACTCATACACACACACACACACACACACACACACACACACACACACACACACACAGCCACGCTAAACTTATATAACACCTGTCTTCTTTTCGTCGGGGGTTAAAAATCTTAACTTAACTTTTGTTATTCCGATTATAAACACTTTCAACATAGTATGGGTGTCATCATCATATCAACCCATTACCGGCCCACTACGCCAATCCCCTCCCACAATGAATACACATATAGGTATACAAGCAATAACCTATAAAAAAAGCAAAAAAAAAACCTTTTTGAATGCATATATGAAATAGTGAAAAGGCAAAAGTGTGTGTATTTTATGTATCTCTAATCACAATCAAACGGGTTCTGTTCCAGACACCATAGACATCTCCAACGCAATAACGCGAGGATTTGCTTCTTCCACGATATGTATCTGTTGACAGAAGACAAGCCTGTTTAAAATAAATCGCATAAGGGCGGATCGCTAGCCCACGCGAATCCACAGGAGGTTACGAGAATTATTCCACAAACTGGATGCTAGAGGCATTCTCGTATATCTGAATTTCTTCAACGTATGCAATGTTTGTACAGTAAAGAACTCTAGCGACTCTGCATCTGCGTCCATCAAATTAATTTTAAATTATCGGAAACACTTTCGGAATTCATTAATTAATATATATAAAGTTATAATAATAATAATTATTCTCTTTTAGTACCTATAACCCATCTACACTATTATATAACAGAATAAATAAAATACAGTAATAATCAAATCCTAAAAAAAAAAATGGGAAAAATGGTTGGACCCCAACGTAAGTTGTGTACTGAAAGTATGTCGTTACCTGGTATGAGACCGCCCTGATCTTGCGTGGTCACTGAGCTGCCTAAAGTATAAAAAGTAAAGCACATTTAACGCCTTACTGAAATGGTATATGTACCTACTTGATCTGTTTAGGGTAAAAGCTTCGGCTTTTCTTTCAGGGGGACCCAGTTCGAATCCCAGCGCGCACCTTTATTACTTTCAGGGCGTACGTGCGTTTTTAATTCAAGCAATTAAATATCTCGTGCTTGAACGGCGAAGAAAAACATCGTGAGGAAACCTGCATTCCTGAGAGTTATCCATAATGTTCTCAGGGGCGTGTGGAGTCTACCAATCCGTTTTGGGGGTGGATTTTTCAAAAACTGAGAAACACGTTCTTATTTTATAGCCACATATCCTAAGTACCAAGTTTCATTGATTTTCAATAACTCTAAAGTTGCTCAAAGAATTTTTTTTCAAAATTTCATATTGCTACCTTCAAGCCGTTTGCTAGGTTGTCTGTCATTCAATCGAAACAAACCTTCTATAGTAGTAATATTTCATCATGATCAGTCAAATAAGCAGTGTCATCCCTCTTTTTAAGAGGAAGGGTTTTAGAGCATGCAAAATGTTTGCACGTAGGCATAAAACAACCTACACTTATTTACCAATAGTTACACGATAAGCTTTGTATGGCGTGGGTGTCTGCCAGAATTAGCGAGGCGATATGATATGTTATGCGCAATTACGCAAGAGGTCAGTCAACTTCGAACTTGCGTACAAAATATCGCGATGTAAGTGGGTGTGTCCGGAGATATTATGATATTCATCTCTCGACAACAGCAAAAAAAAGGAACATATTAAAAGCACTCCGTAGCTGTTAAGGTGCTTATTAAAAACTTTTTTTGATTAATTTCAGTCATTACTTTTAGCGTATTCAAAAACAGGATTAAGATTAATTTTTGTAGTTTTTTTTTCGTGTAGCGTATAATGGAAAATTTAAACAGCTCTCGGAAGTACTGCTGTTTTATATTTCCATAATGGTATTGGATCTCTTAGTTATTTTCTTGTTGTCAAATTTCGTCCTTTTTGGTTTTTTTTTGCGTATGAATGTAACACTTCCACTAAATTAAATGATGCTATACGTTAATCCAGGTCATTGTCTATCTGCGCGCCCAACTTAATTCAAATCCGTTCAGATGCATACGCGATGTATGCATTGCGATGCATTGAAAAACCCAAATATAGAATTATGATGAGATTGAATTTATGGATGTTTTTACAGTTTGAAACATCTCATCAATATATTTTTCATTTTTAGTATTGTATACCGTTGATCTACGAATCTTAAAATCAATTTTTTTTTTCAAAAACCACAAATGTAATGACGGACGGCAGATTGGCGCAGTTTGCCGTTGGTTCGATTCCCACTACTGGAAAGTGTTTATTTGATGAGCATGAATGTTTTTCAGTGTTGTGTTTATATGTATATTCTAAGTATTTATGTAAATAATTCATAAAAATATTCATCAGGCATCTTGGTATCCATAACACAAGCTACGCTTACTTTGGGGCTAGATGACGATGTGTGTATTGTCGTAGTATATTGATTTATTTATTTATAAATCTCACGCCACAGTATCAGTAATTTTATTAATTTCTGATCGCACGCTATTAAAAAAATACATACGCCTCTGCCCATTTGGTCCTACGTCTCACCGTGACATGTTATTTTATAGGCAATTGAATACTCATCAGCTTAAATCGTTAACTCAACATTAATGTATTTTACGTCGTAATTGTATGTCAAGAACTTTAGATGCAATGTAAGTGTGTGTTACTTGTCCAAGTCAATAAGGCGAACAATTTATGCTTTGCTTTATTGCCTATGACACGGGTTAGGCTTAAGAAATATTGTGCCTATTTGTCAGTCCGCACGATTATGGTTCGCGAATGATCTAGGAGTGTTACGGTTAATGGTGAGTTTGTAAATGATTGAGTTAGTTTTAATGTAATATTGATTGCTTTAAGCGATGATAGCCTAGTCGTTAGACCTTCGGGGTGACCGTGCTCGAACCCCGGCATGCACATTTCGGAGTAATGTGCGTTTTTAATTTAAACAATTTATAAGATCACTTGAGTCACGTAAGAAAATGGCTGAGAGTTCTCTATAACGTCATGGGTAAACTGTTTAGTTATATTAAAGCCAGACCCTGGATCGATTTCGCCACATAACTATATCGCTTAGCTTCATTAGGGTGGTAACTAGCCAAAATTCAGAAATTTAAAAAACCCAAAACGCCGGAACACGGTACCTCCCTCTTAACAGCGCTTACTGCTGCACCACGGAGGTTTTCAAAAACACACACAGTCATATTAGTAAATACTAGGGCTGCATAAAAGTTTATAATAAATAAATAAAAAAGCCATTACAGCAAATTTACCATAATTATACATTTCTTATAAGATAAGTATTGTTGGTATTTCGTATTATTGTTATACAACATTATTTATAATATATATTAATTAAATTATTTCCTCAATAAAATAAATGCATAAAAGTTGATAATAGACCAGATTGAATTAGAGTATGTAAACAAAGTGCAACATAGAATTTCTATCGAATCGTAACCAAATAGCACAATTTAAATATAATAAGAGACGAATCGCATTGTACGTCAACCGGCGCACCTAAAGGGACCTTTGCCTAAGCACGATTCGAACCATTTGTAAGCGAACCCATAAATTATTCAAAAGCATGTAAACACACACCATATAAGCGCATGACCTGCATCGTGACGCTATCTATTCTAGCCCAAAGGAGTGATTATAATGAAGACATTAAAATTCTTGCCCTTACCAGCTGCCTCAGACGTTGGATGCTATCAGTATAAATACATAGGAATTTCACGAGGGCTTTCTCGACGCCAGATGGTCTGCACGGGATGACCTTAGCGCTTATGCGTTTATATAGATGTGTCGAGTGGCGCGGAGCAATATATTGTTAGTTCTCAACAGAGGACTTGGTGCAAACAAACCAATCACTATATCTCAAGTCTTAGGGACCATATGTACACTTCGCTCCTATATTTATATAAAAACTGAAGATAAGCTATTTATCTACACATGTATATCTACACAGTTTAAAACCGTTAATAGACGTGCTAGGTTTCATCAGTTCTTAGTGTCATCTAAATTAGGTTAACTGGTAAAGTGATTATAAAAAAGAAGAACCCTCGTAGCATTAGTTTTAAGTTGACGAATTTAGTTATAAAAAGTGCCATGTATGTGCCTCTCTAAATAAAGAAGTATATGACTTTGACTATTTGACATTGAAGTTCGACCTTTGTGAACCCCCAAGACATTGGATGGAATTACTAACGAAGGATTGAATGGAAACATAAAGGTACCTTAAATAGATAAAAAAAATTTTTTTTGAATACAACTTGGATAAGTGTATTTAGCGCGCGTGTGAGTGTATGTGTGTTTGTGTGTGTGTATCTGTGCGTGTATGTCAAATAAGAAACATAAATTAAAAGGTATCTTAAACATAGTTGAAAGATGGTGATATGGATCAAATATTCAAATTAAGACGTGCTTATAAACTTTGTTGTAGCTTTAAAATGCATTTGTGTCAACATGTTACAAAAGTTAAGTAACATCCAGCAAATGTAACATTCCGTTACCCTGCATCCGGTGTTTGCTTTGGACTAAGGCCAGTGTGAGGAAACATGAAAAGTCTAACCTCGGGGTGACTGTAAGCAGTATACTCGCAACTACAGAGTAGTTTTCTAGTGTCGAAACACTGTAACTGTAGAATAAAATGAAATGTATCCACCTTATGTTAAACCTCAAGTTTATCTACACTTGTATTTCCAGTGAAGATTCACTTATAGAAGTTTTGTAGAATATAAAATCTGCTGTACAGGATTTGGAACTAGAAAACCAGTGGCATTAGGTCTATGTTACTTTGTTGTAATAGTTCTTTCTACACTTAGGCTACTGGTTCAACGGCGCCCTGCCAATATACTCCAATTTGTATGTAACACATTAGTTGCCGTTTTATCGACAACAGTTTAAGTGACTGGTAACGAGTGTCCTATTTATGTCATCATTACCTGTTTAACTTATCTATATTTAGGGTTCAGTAGTCAGTTAAGGTTGTATTTAAATTTCATATTACGGATGGCCACAGGCCTGCCCAGGTGCTGGTATCACGATCTCGCATCTAAAACGCAGCTTTATTAGACCTCCTAGGTGGGCAGAAAAAGTAAGACGATAGCAGTAAGAAGCTGGACAATTTGGCTTTCCTTTCAAAGTACCTATGCCCAGTGATCAGTCAGTTGATGCGATGATGATGACTCAGGCAAGGTACAGAGTTAAAAGTTTCGTGATTCGCTGTTTCTTAAAAGTGTTGTCATTGTCCTGCAGGGAATTGGCAAGCTTCTAATACTCTTCATGGGAAGTAATGCGTATTTCTCATTGCAGTGTTCCAGTCTTGTTGGCGTGGTTGCCGGTGTAAAAGAAGCGCATGAGGTTTAACACCTATGCCTTAGGTTGACGGACACAGCGTAGCGGTTTGTAGGACGTGCTCCTTGCATGCCCTACGGAGTGTTAGTCTGTTTATGACAATCATCAGGCGGGCCATCTGTTTGTTCTGTTAATTATTACAATAAAAAAGAGAAAGCTTTTTGATGGTATAAATTAAAAAAAATCCTTCTCCGGTTCGAGTTCTGTAAAATCATTTGAAGAGGTAGTGCTGTTAATGTATAAAGTTCAAGACACTAACTACGCGGCAGAACAGTAAATTTAGAAGCAGAAATTCGTAATACGACCTCACGCATTCGAGAAAACAAGAAAAAAACACATCACTCCAACCTTGGGGTGATTCTCTCTTGCTGATTGACGGCCCTCCCGCGCTCAAATAAACACATCGGTTAATTACGACCGCACTAAATACACGAAGGGATAAAGCATCGATTTATCGCTCTGTTTGCGTTACTAAATTGAGTCCAACCAAAATATAGTGCTACTGCGAACTTGAGGATTAAATTTGAAACTCTTTTGCGCAGCAGGAGTTACGGTGTCTGCTGGCGTTAAATGGGAAACAATTTTTATTCGAGTATCACAGTCTCTAGCCAATCGTGGTCAGTACATTAAATGCTCGTCGAGGTTGGAAAAAGGAGATAAATACGAAGTTATATTTCGAAGACAACTTCTATTGTCTATTGTCTTATATTATCAAAAATTACCCATTAGTTCAAATGAATTGGGACAAAAAAGATAACAATGATCGAGCGATGCCACCAAAAGTTTTCCGCGCAATTAGCTAAAACGTGACTGAATATTTTTCTAATCATTAATCAAGCTTACTCGTTAAATACAACACAATGGTTCAATTGATAAAAAAGAATGACGGATCGTCCCGTCATTCCCATACAAAATACTAGCTAAATAGATTACGTTTCAACAGGCGGTTGAACTGATGCTGATCTATTTTCTAATCATTGGATAATACTTGCCGTAAGTGCCTCATTGTTATCCTATTATGAAAAAGTCAATAATACCTACGTGTTTTTTTTGTTGTTTGTTATCGCGCTCGAACACGTTCTTAGAACAGACTATAGTATTGAGATCCTGGTTTTGAGTTCTAGTTTAGTTAACATAAAGTTTTTTTTTTAATATTTCATCGTCATCCGCAGCGTAACGTCGCATTCACACAGTGCGCGGGCCCTAATAACCAACGTGAAACCAAACTTAAACCTTAAAAACCGTCTGTCCCTCAAGAGATCCCTAACCTAACCTAACCCAACCACGCTGCTTCAATGCAGATTGGTGGAAACGGTCGACTTTTTTTTTAATTCACTGTCGCCTTGAAGGCATTCAGGTTGTATGTGGCAGGGAACACAGATGCCGGAAGAGCGTTCCTAATCTTTCAGCTTTACATGATTTCTGAGGTACGGGGGCTGACAGCGCCAATTTCGAAACTCAGGGTTGACTGAAAATTCTTTAATACAATGCACCATAGGTGCGTTATATAATTTTCTCCTAACCTGGGATTTGAACCCACCTCGTGATCTGTAGTTGAACATGCTAACCACTATACCAAAGACTCACAGATGTTTCACAAATGTTCGTAATTTATATGTAAGTAGTTCAAGTGTGCAATATATACACACAGAAAACTCTCATCATAAGGGTGGTAACATAGAGTGGTAGTGGAACCACCCGAGTTTCTCACGTATGGTTCTGTTCGTGATAGTAAAAGCCTAAAACAAATAAAGATATGTTCGTCACTAATTTAGTTAGTAACACGTGCGACATTGACCTCACGAAAGTTTGAATTGCGTCACATTTACGTAACCGAGTCAGTCACGAACGCCATTTGTATTACTTTTATGACACCGTAATACTATTAATACTATAATCCAGAATAAATCGGCCGTTTATTATTGACAGCAGCTGATGCTTTATTTTGTCTTTCACTCTTGTAAGTAAACCCAGCTAGACCGTCACGGCAAACGCTCTCTCATATCGTCATGCTTCTCTGATGCATATTACTATTTTTTTATTTATATTCTGTTAGCCTATTAAATATAATATAAATGTAAGGTTGAAGTTACCCAACAGAATGAACGAAATATTGTTATCGTTGATGGTTATACTGTCAACATTAATGTTCCAGTTCACTAAACCTAGGAAACGCTTAAAACCGGATGCCAAATTATTAATGTTATGTGTAGAGAACAAAACGTTTCACCAACTTAGATGATGACTGACGTTAGACGTTAGACGTTAGACGTTGACGTGCCATCTTAAGTTACGACAACGATTCGGCGGTGCGTAATGTTTAGGGATGACACTTCACAGATGAAAAAAAAATAAAAAACCCATATTAAAAACCTTTTTTTATGTTGATGATAATGGGTAGCACCGTGTTCTCTGCTACTACTACCTACTACCGTCCGATCACCAACCCGTTTGCCCAGTGTGGTGGTTATGGACAGACCCTCCCGTTGGACAAGGCCTTTGGTCCTTCAATGGGCTGTTACAGGCTATTTATGACGATGACGATAACATTTTTTTATTAACTAGTATTAAGTTACTTAACTTCTTATATTAGTTGATCGATAGCATTAATAAAAACATACATAATGAAATTAAATTATGAATCTATTGTATTGGATAGTAGCAGGCGTTACTTTGCGGAAATCCATAATATATTTTGAAAATTAAGCTTAATTTGCTATACTCCGCGATGATTGCTTTACTCTGGAGATGTTGACTTTACAATAAACTTAACAATTATTCAATGTAAAGTCAACATCTCCTGAGGATGCTCCGGTTTCAGAGCGAAACGTGCGTAGAGGGTGCATTGCCGAGGATCTGTTTGGTGTGGAGTATACGGATTGAAGAAATTATAAATTACACCATACAGATTCTCCTGCTGTTCGCGGAGTATAGCAAATTAAGCTTAATTTTCATAATGAATCTATTGAATTATTATAAATTGTTACGTACTTACGTAATATTTTTTTATATTGTTAAATATTCATACACCAACTGGTAGAATGTTCTGGATTCTATTTAATATTATGTGTACCTACATTCTTGTGAATAAATTATTATTATTATTAATATTATTAATAAATGTTAAGTAAAATGAAGTCAGCCTCTATCTGGTACACAGTCCCTTACGACGGCTACACCTACAAGGCAACATCATAAACTTCAGGTATTACTATTTTATACACCCATGCCAGTGACATACTTTAATATGTCCCACTTGCACTAGGAGTAATCTGAAAATTATATAATTTAGGAGACGTTTTAGTGTCACTTCCAAATCAGGAGAGACTACTAATGGTTAAATCGATTATTTACGACCAATTCAAAGGAGTTTGCTTTCTAAACTCGGAGTTACGGGACTGCGTTCCGGACAATTAAAGACGGATTTTCTTGTAATGGATATTTCCTTCATAGACATGAAATATTCAAGATGGTTTAGTGTAAAATCTTAATTTAATCTATATTTTAAATTACGTTATCCGACGATGAGTAACAAAGTATATAAAATCTTGATTAACAGTATTATTATAAGATAACAGTATTACATAACTAAAATAACGATTAAAATTCTTAAGCAAGAACGTCAACCATATTAAAGTAAGTTGCAATATGCTGCTACTAAACAGCTTTGAGCGATTTAAGCCCCATGTAAATATTTTAAACAGGACAATTCTGAAAAGGGTATGAGTTAATTTAGAAAACCTAGAACGTTTGTAAACAGAAATATGTTAAATATTATAATCACTAAAATACAAAGTATAGCGAGGTTTAACTTTCTAAAATAAAATAAATTCGCGTAAAGCAAATTCTCGAATAGTACACTAATTGTGATCTCACACCTCACTGCGCCATTATCGAGCAACCTAAAAAACAAACTGCAACAAAAGATAAGGTAGGCAAGATCACTAATTCTGCCAACGTGTCAGTACTGTCACCTCTTAAAAATCACAAGATTGTGTTATTTTTATCAGTAAATGACATACTGATTTCAATATCATGTCGAGTACATACAAAATACTAATGAATATTATTAATTAAGGGCATAATACAGATCTGAATCCTGAGGATCGATGTATTTTTTTAACACTTACGTTTATATAACTAGAGAATTATAGAAAAAGAATCGATATATGTTTACTTAAATTGTCTATGAATTTTAAAATCTAATAGACTTATCTAATAAGTAATAAAATCTAACTGACAATTTAATCAAGGTTTTTACTTGAAGAAATTACTATTTGAAAATTACTAACTTTCTCTCTATAACGAAATGCAGATACAATCAAAGAATTTGTTTATTGGTACCAACATCATCAATCATCAGGAACGCGATAAAAAGTTGGTTCACTTTCTTAGGCGTCACGAATCAAGATTACGACGAAAGATGCGTGTAGTGATGAAATAACTTGAAGCAGGAATGTAAGAGAACAAGTACAAAGCGGAGTTCCTAATAATAATACCCAATCAGGCAATTCAGATACGATTACTGTTATTCAAATTATTAATTTTTAATAGACTGTTATTTATTTGTAACAGTTGAAACAAAAAGCTCGGCCTGCTTCGTCTACCATCTGTTATATTGCTACCGTTCGAACAACCTAACATTTAACATTGTGGAAAAATGATTCGTTAAGTGATTTCTGCCGCTCCTTAAAATCGATATTCTATAGCACCAGTGGTTAAACTACAAATGCGTTACCAGCTTTTATCAAATTTGATCATCAATTTAATGACCTGAATAATCCCAAATTATATTTTTGAGGTAACTCCTTGTTTACAATTTACACGGTAATAATAAGTAGTTTAGTCTGGGGAAGTACTACTTTGTCTGCGACCATTGCTGGGATCCATTCTGAAGAGCGTGGTTGCCAGTTAATTACAGGCTCATGTGGTTTAACACCTACGCCTCAGGTTGATGGACACAGAACGGCACTTTGTAGGACGTGTTATAGGCGATGGTTTTGCTATTCAGGTTGGGCCATCTAGTATTATTATAAAAAAAAGTTATTTTATTCCAGAGTAACTAGACTCTGGAATAAAATAACTTGTTACATTGATTAAATAATTACGCTTTTATGATCGGCCAAGACCATGCCAGTTTGGCCAAACTTTCGGTTCGCTCGTAATCGTAACGTTAATATGCGTCTGTACGATTTTACTATTATTAGCTGATTTATGCGAAATTCTCTGTTGCGGGTGTCTGGAGGAACGTTAAAAACGACCGTTTCGATATTACGAGCTGTAGTAAACTAGGATTTGTATTATTTTGTATTGACTCGTTAATTCGTTTCCTAGTATCTATGTACCTATGCTTTCAGCCCCTGCATGCAACTCAGTATCGAATGATCTAGATATTTGTACTATTCCAATATTCATGTGAATTCTCCATAAAGTTTGAACTCTCATCTACTCTTAAATACGTATAATCGAGACAGTTTTGTATCGTTCAAAAGGTTGCATGACATTTTATTAATTTCTATATTACACTACAAGTAAGCCCTTGACTGAAATCTCATAAGATATTAAACACAATCCATTATGTTTTCTACACGGCATCCTACACACATTTTGTATTAATACTTTGACGTGTTTGTATCGCAGTGTCTACCAGGACCCCTAGGGGGACAGACGACATCAAGCGATTCGCAAGGAGTCTCTGAACAAACGACCGTGGGGCGTGGGAGTCCTTATAAAAGAACTATGCCCAGCAGTGACCGCCTATCTATTGAAATAATAAAGTGATTTTCAATACTATTTGTATTCTACACTCTCTATTCTATTAAGCTTTAATCAAGATGAAGTAATCTTAGACTGCATCATCACGTAGCTCTCGGGGAGATTGTTATTAAAGGTATAAATATTCTTAATAATTACAATCTGGACGTTAACCTTGTCGTTTATTAGGGTATATTAGGGTAGAGACGTTCTTCAATCTTTTTATAGTAGGGTTTAGCCGATACCTTTGTTATATGGAATATTAAAAGATCTGCTGGTCTCAGGTTTAACGTGAAATTTCTTCGACGAAATGACCTGTCCGATTTCGCTATGTGCATTTCAGGACAACTTTTTCCTATACATTTGAGTCAACGCAGTCTTAAAGCTACTTTAAGCAGAAATAGCCGGTTATACTATACCGACAAAAATCCAAGTCCTCACCCTTAGCCTATTTACATCTTTCCATCCCTATGCATGTCGATAGGGTTGGAGGGTAAATTTAAGTGATTTCTGCCAAGAACGTACACACTCATTAATATAAATACACATATACTCTAAAACGTTTTGCATTGAATACTCGGATAAATGAAAGCCGTATTAAAGTCTGATGTTCATTAGTTACGCTAGATCCAACATTTCATGGCTTTCGTATTAACACACAAACAGCGTGTACCTAGTGGCGTATAGTTGTATATCAACGCTGGTTTATTTGATGTTGCCACTTGCGACATTCATACACAGACGAGTAATATGCCACACAGTGTTTTGCTGATGGTGCAAGTGTTAAACGAGAACAAAATAAGAAAAGAAAAGAAGTAGATTTATTCACTTACATGTATCTATGGAAGTGATCTCTTTTATGTAAAACCTAGCGAACCGCCTCGTCTTAGCATTTTAGATACCTATGTGGGGCAGTTTGGAGGGGTTAATAATACAATTCTGTAGTATTATAATTTAATCTATCTCCTACTTATATCGCCAGCGTTGAAATGTATGGGCACGAAAATATGTTTGTTACAACATCAAATTACTAATCCTTGAATATAAAAACCTTCGTGTCTTATGTAAGATTATTTTTAATGCTGAGTTTAAATGATCTGAATGAAAAATCGAGAGCAACTTTGATTTATACTGTGTAAAGATATTACGATTCAGGAATCGAGAGACGTA
Source organism: Pararge aegeria (assembly GCF_905163445.1). NCBI lineage: Eukaryota > Metazoa > Arthropoda > Insecta > Lepidoptera > Nymphalidae > Pararge > Pararge aegeria. The sequence goes on along the minus strand of NC_053185.1, from coordinate 16,583,849 downwards.
CCTAACTCCTGTGGCATTTTCGTTATCAAATACTGTGGCACTTTAGGTGTGCGGAGATCATGCCAACGTAACAGAAAATCTGAGAATTGTAGTACCTACTCTGAGAAACGCAACTTTTCGTTTCCCTAAGAAAAATTGCGTTACTATAAATGTATTTTTACTACTCAAAGAAACAAATAGTCCCAAATACCAGACTGAAATAGGAAATAATGAACAAGCAAGGAGATTTAGATCGAGGCTCGGACCCGAACCGTTCTGGGTTTCCAGAACTCCCTTTGTCGAACTTCGTCGAACCTTTACTTGCAGAATGCTATTCATGTTCTTACGGTATATAACTAATTGATGATGAAGAGACCGTAGTAATATATCCACAAAGAAATATCGCTCATAACTTGCCCCATTCTGTAATATATGGATCAAGAGAAGCTCCTAAGTGGATAATGTCAATTGCCGGCAGCCATTCCGCATTCCACGGGTCTAGGGGCTACACATTAATATAGGAATATTAGGTCATTAAACTGCTAACTAGACGAAGCGAGACATCTTCTGCACAATTATCTAACCGCAGTTACGGTCTGCGGTCAGTTGATGTAATTGTGGAAAGCCGATGTGAATGTTGACTTATGAAATATATATTATGGAAAAAGCTAATGTATGTTCTAGGTTTCGAGGATTTTTGAGTTCTGTCATTCGGAGGGTTTTATTATTTTTTTTTCTCTTACTCACGAACTACAATGGTTTTTTTTCGTACCTACCTTTCGTACCTACAGTTCGTTAACTTTGTCGATACCCTTGGTGCATTCAAAACTGGTGGCATATACTGAGACAGTAAAATAGGTTAAACGGCGGAAAAATTAAACAGTAAATAGTTTTATATTTATACCATTTGCTGTTGAAACCCTTGGGTCGAGCACGGTTATGCGAGACCATTGTTGTTATCCCGTCTCGTTGAATCCACAGGTGACCGGAAGGCTGGCAGTTACTAGCTGGTCATTTAAACGCTGCCAGCATTCTCAACAACTTTCCTCGATGTGGTGGAGATCATATTGTTTATACGTATTTAATTTTTATTTTTACGATTGAATAAATCTAGTGACTTAATGATTCTTACGGTGATTTATAAATAAATAAAATTAAAACTAATCATACTTTCATTTATTTATTAGTCGGTTTGCTTTTATTTCACGCTGAGACGGATTTGAGCGATTTCATGCGTAACGAAAGATAGCTTTGAGTTTTTAATGTTTTAATACCGGAGAAAAAAACAAATTAACACTGAGAAGTCGCGGACAAAAATAAGTCCCAAATATCGTAATGTAGCATAATATGTGATGACAGTCATATAATATGTGATTGTCGTATTAAACACTATGATTAATAGTAATCTTAAAAGATAATATTAGAATATAATCGCACATGAATTAGCTATAGCACTTAAATGTATTAGGTAAGCGAAATCGAAACCGGAAATTATGCAAACTATACCTACCCGAACGATGAGTGTCACCGTTAACTTATCAACAAAATTAGATAAAAATGTTTTCGAGCAGGTTTCATGAAGTTCAAAAATGAATAGATAAATTTAATATGATAAATTGAATATTTTATCGACGAGCAGTACGATTTACATTCACATACTATTAGGCTTAAATGTGATCAAATTGGGACAGCATACATTACGCAATAATTTGAGAGAATATATCAGCAATTCTAGTACTCAAGAGTCTCAAATACTAGAATTGTTCATATATTATTCGCTCTTAGACACCGACGGCGGTAGGTAAAAAAGGCGGTGATGCGTTCTTCTAGAATACTTCCGAAAATTTAGTGAAAATAACCGTTGAAAATTTCTATTAGATCTATTGAAAACTCATATCTAGGTCTAAAATGAAATCTCCTCCCTGATTCTCCTATCCTAGGTATTTATAGATAAATCTCTTCCATTAGGTTTACTGAGACCTAAAGATTATTTTTACGAATCCCGTGATAACCGTTAATGAGATAAACATAATAGTCTATGTTACTCTTTCTCCTTCCAACTAACTCAATGGTAAAAAACAAGTTGATTGGTCGCTTAGAACGTGAAATACAAACAAATAAAAACTTTTGCATTTATAATATTAATAAGGATATAAAGGAAATAAAGAAGGATTCAATAGGAAATTTTAGGATCGTGCAAGCCCACCAGAGTCTTATCTACGTTTGACTTAAATTGTCCAACGCTCATTATGGTCTTAAAGACTGGTTATATCAGCAGATAGAGATATCAAATGGCAACTCAACGGAATTTGTAGATTGCCCGCGTGGGTGAGCTTCCTGAAAACAATTTCAGATGCACAGATTAAGTAATAGTTGGCACAGCTAATTGTGAGTAACGACTTGGCGACATATATCATTCAACGCTGATATGAGACATCCTGCTTATTCACAATTTTCTCAAGGTCTTAAGAGAAATCAGTTTCGTTATTTGGTTAGTACGTTGGTTTTTGTATAAAGTTTAAGGATAGCACGAATAAGGCGAAATGTGTTACAATGAGCCAGAATCATTGTCCTTTCGGTAAATGTTGAATTTTGTGCAATAATATCGTATTTGGAAAATTTCTCTGGAGTAGCTTTTCTTCACCACTGTGGCCAACATCGGTCAGACAAACTGTGTTTTTGATAATTTGTTTCATACAGAAAAAAATAATAGTATTTTAAAATAAATAAAACCAGTAAAAAGTTTATTAATATTTTTATATAATAAAAAGTAAGAAAACATAGAGTTGTCAGAATAGTGGTAATCGTAACTAAATCAGTGAAGGTGATCACGTAAAAAGTGGTTAGATCTGGGCAAAGAGCAATGCGCAATCTTTAAACCTGGCGTCGTCGCTAAACTTAGCGTTATGGGCGAAAACATTGAAGACATAACGCCTGACCTAGATACCAAGATATATTACCTCCAATTAAACATAGTCCTAAATGTACCGAGTTTAAAGGTCTCACCAACATCAAAAGTCGCTTTAGAGCATGTTAAGCTAAGCGGGTTCCCGTGTACTGCGGTAATGCACGCTTTATTGCAGTACTTGTTTACAGTACCTCTAAATAGACTGAGAGGTGGTAATGTACTTCAATTATGTAATTTTTAATGCGATTTCCTTAGACGTAAAGGTGTTGTTTTGACTAGTTGCTTTAAAGAGAACAATCTCCTAATGTAGATTTCATCTGATTCTGGTCGAATTTAGGTCTATAAAGAAAAAAGTTTTTTTTGTCCTATAAAAACCAATTTCAATTATTTCTTTATATCGACCTCAAAACAATGCGTTTGAAGTCGTTACGGCTTTGTATGGCTGTTATAAAGGTAACAAAACTACCTGCATTAATGAGGGCAATTCAGTCCTGTAGAGGCTTTTTCTCATGATGACTTTTTGTCACGAACAACGAAACATGTGATTGCGGAAATAAATTACCTGAATGTCATTAAAAAACTTCTTCGTGTCTTGTGTTAGAATAAATAATTCGTTAGAATGCGGACAAAGTAATAAAGTTCCGTTTAAAAACAATCTCACTCGAAAATTTAAGGATTCCCTTTCTGAAATATTCTAATTTATCCTTAATATTGTTCCAGGTACTTAAATCATTTTTGATATCCGATGGCAGAATGAAATTCCTACTTAGTGATTTTGGTAAGAATAAGTTTCCTAGGAAAAAAGGACCCATCATGCTGCTCCAAGCCCATATCCTAAAATTTTTACCTGGGAAATTTCTTAGGAAAATTTCTTAGGAATAAATTCAGCTTATGTGGGGACTCCTATCCACTATAACACCCACATAAGGGTGTACCTTAGCACAAATATTTTTTGCAGTAATACGTACTGCAGAATTGCAGTGAGTTAATTAGAGTGTGTGTACGCACGGCTCTCTTAATACGTCTCTTCCAACCCTTTAGTTATTGCAGACGTTGGGAAACATTAAACCCTAACCCAAACCCTCCTCGTTTTAATAATTTCTCTCCCAACCCGATATACGCAGGTTATGTAAACGTGTACAGCCCTAGGAGTAAGTTAACGAGGAAAGCCCTTAGCGCCCGAAGGTACAATGCAGTTAACAAAAGTTAACGCTCCACGCAACACCCAGCGCATTACATTCATTACCGATGAATTCTGCGCACCCTGGGGAGAATAAACACTTATTCGCTGACATTCATATATGTATACGTAAGACTGATTAGAACAATTCAGTGCCCTCAGTTTGATGTCTGCACATTGGCAAATCGTAAAGGCTTTCTAGAGTTTTGAAATAATATAGTCATTCATTTAATATGTTACTACAATTCTCTTGTACAATTTAGAAACTAAATTGACAGGTTTTGAAGTCTTGAAACTTGCAAGATCTATACTTTTAAAGGGGCACTGCTTTATGATCTGTCAATTTAGCTTAGTGTGTTTTTTGCTTCTCCGATTTGTCTTAAATTTCGCGGTTGGACATAATTATTGGAAAGTTATAAACTATATTTCAAAAAGGCGTGATGTGACGTAATGTCACATAATTCGCCGTTAACCATCGATAGACGTTCCGGATTTGGAACATAAATTGTTCTGAATGCAGTTCTATATGTAGACAGTAGGTTTCAGGGATTGGAATTGGAACACCGTTGCTCTAATCTAGGAACTACCTTCATTTTCCCGAACTCATACTCTGGTACGTGTAAAGTAAATGGACCGCCAAATTTTGGAACTTTTTTACCCAAAGACTATTTAACAATACGTATCGAAAAACTAATTTATTGCTCCTATTTCTAAACTCGCAATTTGTACGATATGCTACAGAAGTATGTGAATTCAATACACAAACTAAATTGAGTATGAGATAGATTAGAAATTGAGTGGGTTTGTTTCTTCCCGATATATCCAGATTGCAGACACAGAAATGCAACCATTTCCCGGCAATGAATCACTCTTAGTTGCGGGAGCGCATACAGTGTGCCGATCTCGAAAATAGACCAAGTTGACACACATAAATAATATTAGCTGCATCGTAAATACGAAGCGCGTCGGCCAAGTGACTGTAACAGCAGGAGTGACGTGAGTTTATGATTAGTATCTACTGCTGCCAGATTCGCTTACTTTTCCAAAAAATATCGAATAGTTGAGCGGAGATAGCCTATTAGGTAGGGCTTCGACCGAGAGATAGTTAGTCCAAGACATATTTGATCCCTCACCTCGTAACTTTTTGGAGTTAATTTGATTTTATGCAATTAAAGATCACAGCAGAAGTTCCTTTGCGGGAGTCCATGATATACTTACAACTTTGGTTGCTCGCAATTTTACGTTTGTTTCGATTTCATAAAAATCCCTCAGCACTCACCATCTTCATTTTTCATCTCATCATCTTTCTATCTCGGAAAAACCTTAGTTATATTTGCCAAAATTGCTTAAGCTGGTAATCCGTGCATATATACAAAATGCCCCAAATCAAGCAGATTAATATTTAACTTGTCAAACACAAGCATCTTTTTTAGCCCTTCGTACCCGAAACATGTGCCAGTGACGTCACGACTGTCTGTCTTCTCGATTAGGTCGGCTAACAGTAGCTTTAGTACAAGATTTGCTCGTTCGCAATCGAGGTGTCGTTTTCATGTATTTAAATGCTTGAACATCTGAGTAAAATGGATCTTATGTGAATTGTGTTAAAGCTCAAGTTTGCCTACTATTCTTTTGCTCGGGCTTTTTTATAACGTTGTAACAAAAAAATCAGAAGTATAGGGATTTCAACCATAAAACGAGTAACATTAGGTTCCATTTACCTTGACGATACAGTTAACTCTAAATCAACTCTTCGATTGCGAGCGAGCTAATCTTGTAGGTACTAAGGTACAGGTAGGATCGAACTTTGCCTGTCGCCACTTGTAAGGATTATCGCTGCTTATTAACTTACCGGTGTCTTCATGACATGTTTCTTGGACTCACATATCGCTTCGGTGCATCTTTATTTTTATTCCGACATTTATTATACTTTGGATTAAATTATTGAAATAGCACGAGAGTCTTTCTAAGCCTAATAATTCCCCAATGCTAGGAACTAATATATGGGATTTCAGTAAGTATTATTGCTAAGTGCTCTTTGATCATATAATTCCTAAGGTTTAATTAATGGTTAAACGAACTTACCTAAAGTGATGTTTGACCATAATTATATGAGACGTTACATCCGAAGAGATTTATTATTCACTATGTAGTTCACTTCTCAATTAACTAGGCATCGCACAATAAGTTTAAAGCTAAAAAAAAAAATATCAATTTTTAAGTATCATGACGCAACATTCGTCCCCTCCACACCCCGCCGCCGCTGAACCCGCGCGGGAGTGTGGCTTGCCTCATTGTTTTTAGAGTTATTTAGATCTATTTTGCGAGATTCGGGCCGTATAAGGGGGAGGGCGGGTAATAAATCTCTTCGGATGTAACGTCTCATATAATTATGGTCAAACATCACTTTAGGTAAGTTCGTTTAACCATTAATTATACTACGACGTTACATCCTCAAGATTTATTATTCACTATGTAGATGTTTAGCGCTTCACGCAAAATAGATTTGATAGAAACATCATAGTTAAATCAACATTATTTATTTAACAAACTAGATATCAAACATTAACTAATATATATACCGGAATATATATTTGAGCTTATGTAAGTAATTAATTATTATTTTAAATCAAGTTGTCCATCAACCGCCTTATCTTTAAATACTATTAAATACTGCGTCGGCAAAAGCATTGTTGTCTTCTTCCAATATCGGTCTATCATAAAATTTCGCAAATGTTAATGAATTGCCGGACCAACCTGCTGTTCTTTTTATAGTGTCTACCGATAGACCTCTCCGACTGGCTGCGGAAGTGGAAGCATGGCGGGTGCTATGGGCCGAAAAAACTGTAATGTCAATACCGCTTTCAGCAAGTACAGATTTAATCCAGCGGCTAATTGTTGAAGAGCTAGCATTATGTATGGGTTTTTTGAAAGTCAAAATTAATTTTTCGGTATTTGGGTACTGGCGAAATTTTCGGGTTATTTCTATATACGATATCAATGCTCTTGCCGGGCAGATTTCTTCCTTTTCAGGGAAGAATGGAATAAAAAGCCTCGGCATGGGGCGGCCCGGAGCAGAGGTTTTTATTTGGTCTGTAATAATTATCTCTACGTTATCATCGTTTACTCTGATATTGGGTAACCGAATCAGCGATAGCGTCTGGACACGTTGTGCAGTTGACAATGCGAGCAGAGCTACTAATTTTTTCGAGATCTTGTCTGTTGGCAAGTTTCGATTTGGAATTCTAAGATTATGTTAGGGTTCCACGTAGATTGGTATCTAGGTAAAGATGGTTTTGCTTTAAAAGCTCCTTTAAGAAACCTAGATACTCTTTCGTCTTTGCTGAATTTTTTGCCCAAAATCAGAGAAAGCGCTGATTTAATTGTGTTTAAGGTGGAGTAACTAGCGCCAGTTTTGAATTGTAACGTTAGGAATGCTAACGTAAAAGGGACGTTATTGTTATAACAATCAACATTATTTTGCTTACAATATTGCCACCATTTTTTGTATGCGCTATTATATTGTTTTAATGTATTTCCATTTAAAGAAGCTAACATTATATCTATGGTATCGCTTGAAAGGAATTGTTTTGAAAAAGCTTTCCTGATAATAGTGTTGACACCAGGGTAAGCCGTTTCCAGAGTGGATGTCGCGTTCTGAAAGGAGATAGTAGTAACTCAGGCTCTGGGTTAAAGTAAATAGGTTCGTATTTAGATAATTTCATAAAAATCGGAAACCACGGCTGACTAGGCCAATAAGGTACGACTATAATACCAGTGGCTTCTTCGTTAATAATTTTTCGAAGACTTTTGAGAATAAGCGAGAAAGGCGGAAACGCATAGAAGAAAAAGGAACTCCAGTCAAGCGTGAATGCGTCGATATCAAATGCTTCTGGGTCTCGTTTCCAAGAAACGTATTTTTTGCATTTAGCATTGATACGCGTTGCGAATAAATCGACTTGCGGATAGCCGAAGTTGCTTATGATTCTGTCAAACGCCGCTGGTGACAGATCCCATTCTGTGTCAATGTTCGAGCGACGGGACTCCTCATCGGCCTCTACATTATCTTTTGACTTGATATAAGACGCATACACGTACAACTGTCGTTCTTCACACCATTGCCAAATATGAAACGCTATTTCATTAAGGTGAACATATTGTACTCCACCATATCTATTTATATAGGATAAAGCAGTTGTATTATCTATGCGCAACAATATTTGCTTTTTTCGAAGCTTTTTTGCAAAACATTTTAATGCATTAAAAGCAGCTAGTAATTCTAAGTAATTGATATGACTCATTGCCTCTTGGGTGTCCCAGAAACCTCCTGTTTTTTCCCCTTCGCAAGATGCGCCCCAGCCTGATAACGAAGCGTCTGAATAAATTTCGAGAGCATACTTTTCGTCGCGAATATGATTATATGACGTCATAATATGCTGAGTCCACCAAGACAAATCTGGTTGGACATGAGGACGTATTTGCATGAGAGAGTCATAATTTTCCTTAGCCTCTCTAAGTGCTAAAAATTTTTCACGCTCCAAGCGTTTTGTGTATACCCATCCGTAAGCAATAGCTGGGCAAGCAGAGCCTAGTATCCCTAAAAGTCTAGCAAAATCTCTGATAGAAACGGTGTTTTGCACAGACACGTCTTTGATATACTTAAGAATTTTTAGACGTTTGGTATTTGGTAGCCTTAGACACATGTTTTTTGAGTCAAGTTCAAACCCTAAGTAGGTCTGAAGTTGACTTGGTATTAAATTACTCTTTTTGTAATTTATAACAAAGCCTAAATATTTTAGTAAGTCAACACTTTCTGTGACGCACATCAGGCAATCGTCATAAGAATGACCTATACAAATTATATCATCGAGGTATGTCGCTAGTATTAGACCCTTACGTCTCAGCGTAGATACGACGGGTTTTAGAAGTTTTGTGAAAATCAACGGTGCCAGGGACAAGCCAAAGGGTAAACATTGAAATTCGTAAGTATTTTCTAGAAATTTGAATCTCAAAAACTTTTTACTTTTTTCACTAATAGGCACTAAAAAGTAAGCGTCTTTGAGGTCCACCGTGGCCATAAAACAACCTTTATTCATAAGTTTTGTAACGGTTCGGATGTCCTCCATTTTAAAATGTTGAGCACTTATAAATTTATTTAGGTTTTTTAGATTAAGTATAAAACGAAAGGAACCATCTGGCTTTGCGATAAGAAAAATTTTTGATAAATATTGTCCTGGCATTTTGTTGCATTTCACAATGGCTCCTAATTCCTTTAATTTTTTTATTTCCGAAGTAATTTGACTAATTTCTATTGGGCTAAAATTATCATTCTTTGGAGCAAAGTTTTGTGATACTGGGTAGTCAAAAGGTATGGTGTAACCTTTGACGTAGTCTAAAACTGTAGTATTATCAGTTACTTTATGCCATTGGTCTAAAAAATGATATAATCTACCCGCGTGGGGTATTATTACCTCTGTTAATTCTTCGGGACCTTGGGTTTGGCTCGCGTCGTTGTCCGCTGTGCCCGGTCGCCTGGTGGTGGTGGTCGCCGGTTCTGCTGGGACGTGTAGCGACTCCTCGGCCCACCCTGTCTGTTCGCTCTGTGACCTTGTAATTGGGGTGGGCCTCTCCAGTTTCCCTGTTGTGGGTATTTCTTGGAGGTGGATGGCGTAGCATCATTACGTCTTATTTGTAGTCCGGACTTCTCTGCTGTTTTAGAAGCCTTTATTTTTTCTCCTAGATTTGCACCAAAAAGGTAAGCATCCCTTTTTACATCCGTAACCATGTACAGAAATTTTTTATCTAATGATGAGGCTATCAGTTTTCTTCTACGCTTTGTGTCTTCATAATGGAGATCTAAAAATATTTGACTTATGTCAGAAATTTTCTTTAGTATTTCTACTTTGGTCATCTCGTTTCCAATAACAGTGGTGGCTAAGTTTGTTAGCTCAGATATACCCCGACCAAGTTGATTTTGTGATTTTTCCATCAGCTTGTCACGATTTCGGGCGGCGTCACTCAGGACGTGAGTAATTTCCGGGTTTAATAGGGGTTCTTTGGCCAAACGAAAATTTTCCGGTATCAAGCATTTTTCTACAATCTGTTGTTTCTGATCCTTAGTTAGGCCGTCCACCAACACACGCCCCCAACGTTTAGCGATCTCCTCTGGAATTGTAGGTCCGAAAACCTCTTCTTTTACCTTCGGGTCTCCGAGAGCTTCCAAGATCTCCTCGGGTAAAGAGACGGTCTTAGTGCTAGTGCTTGGCATGAGCACGGGTGGCGGTGTTACTGACAACACTGTATTATTCGTATCAACGGTATTTTGTGCTACGATCACGGATTTAGGTCTGTTGCTTTCGCTTACTGAATAGTCAGAGTCTGATAAGGGTAGTATCGGTATTTCACTGTCGCTTTCTAGCGGTACTGTGTTAGATCGACTATTATCGATCGATCTATTAACGTAGTGATCACTGCCATGGAGATCTGTAAGGTTATTATATACGATTCACATTTATTTACCGATGTGGGAAGTTATCGGACGTAAGCTCGTTACGCCGCACTAAACTATGATTGGCAATATTGTGATGCTCAAAGCATACAAAATAATTGCTGCCGTATACCTAGATGGTAAAAGATAATTTAAAGTCCTTGGATGTAAGCACGTTACACCGCGTCAGACTAATGGTATCAGCTGTACGCACGTTACAACGTATAACCCTTAATTTTACCTTAATAACAGGTAGGTACTTATATTCGCTATCCCTCAAACATCGTACCTAGTAGCTAGGTATTAGTCATTAATTAATTTACGTAAACAGTTTTGTTTTGCTCCTATTTTTATTTAATTTCATTTGAGGGTGGGTCAAAAATGAATTTGAAAAGAAACACATTTAGTAAATGTTGTAAACTTGGTATACTTTATGTAAATTCAGCTCCAAATCAATGTAAATATGAGAAAAATAAATAAAGTAACACTAACCTTCATCAGAGGAAGCTGATGTATTATACAGGATGTTTGGTGCATCGTGTGCCAAATCGAATCTGATGATTGGAGGGGTCTTTGGCTATCTCTTCAGCCCTCGTAAAAAAATCTTGCTCAAACGGTTTTTTTTATACTGATTTTAAATTGTTTTTTTAAAAATTGTAAAAATTCTACATTTAAATTTTAATAAAAAATAAAGTTGTTAAGTATTAATTAATTTTCTTTTTAATCTTTAATTTGTAACGTTTTACGCTTCTTTTGAAACTAGAATTACACGCCAGCAACATCTAGTTTTTGTTTTACAGCCCCGCAAAGTTTTTTTTACGTAAAAAAATAAGCTTGAACGTCAACTTTCGGTTTTAATAAAAAAAAAACTAAAAGTGATCATGTTCTTCCAATTTTTTTAAAACATCTCTGGACTGTCCCCTTTCTAATGGTGTGCAATATGCCATGAAAAGTAATTAGTAACATCACTAATTTTCAAATTTTCTAAACTTGGTCGCAATTTTCTAATATTCAACAGGTGAAAGAAAAACAAGGGTTTGCGTAAATAACACTCACAATTCACAAGGCAGATGACATTTTCTGTCTCTTTCATAAAGTTATACGCCCGTTGTTCGTTTAAACAGGCAAAAATAGTTTTTTCACTCTAGTGAAGCGAAATCTATCTTCTATTCCTTTCTTGCATAGTGCAAACCTGTTTGAACCAATCGCGAACGGGCCCCGCGTCGCGTCGACACGGCGGCCATCTTATTTTTTAGTCGAGACATCACTGCCTCTGCTGCCTAACGTGTGTGCTAGCTTACTGTACTCCACGATTCTTTTATTTAGTTTTCGTTAAGTTTTGTTGTTTTTTGTTACGTTTTATTTACTTTTGGTGTTATTGTTAAACTTTGTTGACTTTTTTGTTGTTGCAATGACGACATACTCTAACGAGGAATATGCGGACATCATAATGGTTTATGGTGCAGCCCGTGGTGTCGCTCGTGCAGCGCAACGACTTTACCAGGAACGCTTTCCTGGTCGACGATTACCTGGCCGCAGAGTCTTCCAAGACACATACCGACGTTTACGCGAGACTGGGAGTGTCAATTTTCATGAACCAAGGGGACATGTTGTGCGACATAATGTTGAAGTGGACGAGAGAATACTGGCACTTTTTGAGGAAGACGACACAAGAAGCATTAGATATGTGGCGGCACAACTTGATATTTCAATATGGAAAGTGTGGAAAGTCCTTCGACAAAACGAAAAATATCCATTCCACGAGACTCCGGTTCAAGGTACGTAATTTAAAACCTTTGTTTGACGTTGCCTTTGTTTAGCAGGTATCCATAATCTTCTAGTGCAATTAATTACTGCTCAAGGGGAATTAAAAAGATTTTTGGTTGTTGCAGGTCTTGAGGGTGGCGACTTTGACAGACGAATGCACTTTTGTCGGTTTTTGTTACACACAGATGTGGATAATCCTGATTTTTTAAAAAGAATACTGTGGACTGACGAATCCAAATTTACCAGAGAAGGGATTCTTAACTTGCACAATTTACACCATTGGGCACCGAAACGGCAAAACCCACATGCCAAAAGACAGCAATCTTTTCAAAGACGGTTTAGTGTGAACGTTTGGGCAGGAGTGATTGGGAATCAGGTAATTGGACCGCACTACCTGCCTGATAACTTAAATGGCGATAATTATTTAGAGTTCCTGCAAAATGATCTGCCGGAATTATTGGCCGAGGTGCCCGTGTTTAATGAAGATGTGCCCATAGTATTTCAAAATGACGGCTGTCCCGCGCATTGGCGTTTAACTGTGAGGGAATACCTCGATAATGTGTTCCCCAATTCGTGGATTGGGCGCGATGGGCCTATTGCATGGCCTCCACGTTCCCCAGACTTAACTCCGTTAGATTTTTATGTCTGGGGACGTGCCAAAGAGCTAGTATACGCCACAGAAGTCCCAACGAGGGAGGTACTAATACAACGCATAGAAGCGGCCTTCGGTACAATTAAGAACGAAATACGGCTTCGGACTACAACTGTAACAATACGTCAAAGATGTCGGGCCTGCATTCGAAACAGGGGTGAACAATTTGAGCAGAATTTGTAAAAATTATGAAATAAATGTTTCAAATGCAATGTATTATTTTTATTTCAAGTAAAACCTACGAAATTTAAAAATTTTACCTGCTTGTGAGTTTTATTTACGCAAAAACTTGTTTTTCTTTCATCTGTTGAATATTAGAAAATTGTGACTAAGTTTAGAAAATTTGAAAATTAGTGATGTTACTAATTACTTTTCATGGCATATTGCACACCATTAGAAAGGGGACAGTCCAGAGATGTTTTAAAAAAATTGGAAGAACATGATCACTTTTAGTTTTTTTTTTATTAAAACCGAAAGTTGACGTTCAAGCTTATTTTTTTACGTAAAAAAAACTTTGCGGGGCTGTAAAACAAAAACTAGATGTTGCTGGCGTGTAATTCTAGTTTCAAAAGAAGCGTAAAACGTTACAAATTAAAGATTAAAAAGAAAATTAATTAATACTTAACAACTTTATTTTTTATTAAAATTTAAATGTAGAATTTTTACAATTTTTAAAAAAACAATTTAAAATCAGTATAAAAAAAACCGTTTGAGCAAGATTTTTTTACGAGGGCTGAAGAGATAGCCAAAGACCCCTCCAATCATCAGATTCGATTTGGCACACGATGCACCAAACATCCGGTATTGTTGTAGGCGTTTCTGTAAACGCCTTATTTTCCGTGTAATATGATCCGTTTTATCCTTATATGTCCTACTTCTTTTCGGCATTTTATATATTAGAGTACTATTCCTAAAAAATTTCACTAAAAAAAAAAATACACTAACTATCTTTTGCGATGAAAATGAAATAAAGTATTGCGATGCCCGCACAAAAGAAGCGAATGAGGCAAGCCACACTCCCGCGCGGGTTCAGCGGCGGCGGGGTGTGGAGGGGACGAATGTTGCGTCATGATACTTAAAAATTGATATTTTTTTTTTTAGCTTTAAACTTATTGTGCGATGCCTAGTTAATTGAGAAGTGAACTACATAGTGAATAATAAATCTTGAGGATGTAACGTCGTAGTATAACTTATGTTAGAGAGCTGTTGAATAATGCACGTGTACTGACTCACAATGTCAATTAAACTAAGGTCACAACTAAAGCATAAAAATTCACAGTGCTAACAACTAAACTTTCTAAACACATGTCAATCGCGCCAGTTTCAAAAGAGCTACGAACTTTTGAATAATAAATTGCATAGATTTTGGGGATTGTACAACATTACGCGTTGTCAGTAGTCACTCACTCACATTCTCACTCAGATAATTTTCTGCTTATTTTAAATCAGAGTGTCTATGTTAGGTTTTATACCTATATTTACAAATTCGATAGCGTGGAAGTTTACTACGATTTAAATAGAAATGAAAGAAAGCCATTTAGTCTGAAACCCTTTCCCAGTACTCACATACTAGGCAGTCGCACCTATCCATGTATATCATCAGTATCATCCTCAGTCTATGCCTGTCTCATTGCTGAGAGAGAAGGCCGTCTTCTCTCTCATAGTAGAGGGGTTATAGAGCATGGACCCACCGCGCTGTTCCAATGTGACTTGGTGGGTTTAAACGACTATTATCACATGTTATTAATATCAACCGTTAACGAGGTACATGCTCAGGGTTTTGAGACCGTCAAATTCCTAACCCTGAGCTGTTACTGCGAACATCTAACAATTTTGAGCCTGTCCTGGGAATCGAACCCAAAACCTCGTTATCCTTAGTTGAACTTGTTAATCATTAGACCAACGAGTCCCATGTCTATAAGTTAAAGTTCATATCTACTTAAAACGTCTTGCCTAATTTTTGTGGCATTTAATACCTACTTAGCAGTTATAAAGCAAAATCCATAGTGTACATCTATTCACCACCTACGCTACAATCTGCAATTAACGTGTCGAAATGCTTCTTTGTTCTTACATCCCTATTCAATTCTATCTGTACACTGTACTGTGCGTTTGGAAAGCGTCTACCGCACTCATAAATCACAGTGATAGACACTGACGAAACAAAGTCGGATCTGTCCGACATAATTCCTCGGTAACATTGTAATAATTGACAGGCGTTTTCGAAATCCCCCTTTTTATAACTAACCACCACAGATAAATTAGATAACTGACAGCGTGTGTCGTCATACGCGGCAACTTTTGTAAATTGTACCTACAATACTTGAGTATTGTACTAACGTTACGTGTGTAAAGTTACTCCAGTCCAAATAAAAAATCAATTTCAGAATCACACACAAACATATATTTTTGTCAATTATGCTAACAATATACTTAGTTCCACTTTAAACTTATAAAAATAATTATACTTACTAATATAATCCTTTTCCTTTTTTTAAATTCCGCCAAATAACTCCAAACGCCCAATGTCGCTCCCCGCGCCATATTTCTCTTCTCTTCTTTTTTTTTCTCGCGTCTCTATAGTCGCCAGTCCTTCTTACTTTCGTGGCACCATCTTATCAAAAATGAATACTAATCAAATCCCCGACTGTGTTTATCTAACGTAGAAAGGATTGATGACCAAGGTGTTTTGTAATTTCTAGATTCATTTTATTGATTTGCTTATCATTTGGTATAGATAATCCATCTTATATCGGCATTTTACTTTGACCATAATTCAATTAACCGTACACGTGATCCAAAAGTACTTTAAAGACCTGAACTTTAAAGTCAAAATTAGTAGTAAAGCTTTTTGTGACAGAACTCGTCCAGAAAAGTACTGCCGCCATGCTTATTTCTGTCGCCAAGGAGCTTTGCTTTGTTCCAGTCTTAAATTAATTATTGGCGGTGTAATGACAGGCACATACGGCCTTAAAGTATCGCCTCAGGTTGATGGGGACAGGACATAGATCTGTAAAGCGGATATGGTTTTTCACTTACCACCAGGTGGGCCATCTGATTGGTCCGTCAATTATTAGATACAAGCTGTTGCCCGCGTTTTGCGTCCTCGTTTATAAACGGTCTTTCACAAATCCCGCTGGAACTTTTTGCTGGAATAAAAAGCTTATGCTACTCTCCTTTAAACTAGCACAATGCCAAAATCTAGTAAATTGGTTTAGTTAGTTTACAAATGAAGCACAAAGAAGCAAAAAAACGCACTTACAATAAAAAAAAAAAGTATTATTAATAGGATTAGGAGCAATGATGATTATTTCAGATAAAATATAATTTCAGTTCTCATATCACATACTTATAATATATATCTGTATATTATATGTGTTTATGTATTTTACTCATAAAATATTAATCAGTTATATCAAAACCAGCTACGGTTCTTTTGGGACTTGGCGATGTGATAAAAAAAATTATACATTTACGTAAAAAAAAAATATGTTCAGTTTTTCTACACCAATTCCAATTTAAAAACCTATGGAGAGGTTGTCTATTCTTTGCTTTCCATTAGGCATTATTGTCTTCAATCGCAATACCTTTCTCGCATAAAAGAGAATTACATCGTTTATCTTCACAGCCTGACCTATTTTGTATACTGGTTAATAGTTCTATTTTTATACTTGTCGCAACAATTTTGTTCCAGTCCACTAAGCTAAATGCTATCTCTTTGATCTCTTTGATGCGGTGTCACTCTACTGAGCAAGCGTATCACACGCTCTTGAAACATGTACACTATATATTGTGTTTGATGAAAAGTTATTTATTATTTCTTCGATCAAATCTATACGTCTTATAATAAAACTGTAACTGGAAGATTTCTGTAAATTTAATATATTTTGAAAATTTTGACCGGGGGAAGCTTTATAATCGATACTGAGTCCAAAACAGATTTTTATTTAATTTTTGTCTGTCTGTCTGTCCGGGCATCACGTGAAAACTACTGAACAGATTTAAATAAAATTTGGTACAGTGGTAGCTGATATCCCGGGTCAACATATAGGATACTTTTTATCCCGATAAACAATAAGTTTCCTCCGGGAAATGGGCTGAAATTTTTTATCAATTTTACTTCATATCTCCGTTAAATTTGCACCGATTTTAATCATTCTTTTTTTATTTGACAGTGTGTACTACCAAGAATGTATTGTCTAATTTTAATAAAGATCTGATGAATATTGTTGGAGATCAAGGACATAATTCTTCACAGATAATAAGCAAGTCGCAAGGCATATGGGACAACGATCGAACCGATTTGGCTAAAATTTGGCATAAATACCTACAATATAGTCTGGCATAGCTCATCATAGGCTTCTTTTTATCCCGGAAAAGCGAACAGCTTCTACAGGATGGCTTCGATATTTTTTCCACATTATTTTTTCCCCATTTGTCTTTCAATATCCGCGCAACGGAGTTTTAGACGACGTGATGTGGTTTTTTAAGTCGACTTATGCGCGGACGAAGTCGCGCGGGTCCGCTAGTAATTTACTAAATGCACTGTCTGTGGTCAAAAAGTGTCTGTGAAAAATAAGATCTCAACCACGATTTGGGAAATTATTTTATTAACTTATTATATTTCACTAGCTGTTGCCCGCGACTTCGTCTGCGGTTGATTTTGTTTTTAAATTATTCAGTATCGCTAAGTCTTAAATGAGTATAGTAGTTATATATATGTATAACATGTGACTGTCAATTAATTATAGACAAATAATTTGCAATAAAATAAAATTGCGACTATAATTAAAGATCTAAGCTATCCTATCTCTTAAGTTGGAGCAGACTGCTCACGGTGTGCCAATTAAATTTAAAATCGGTTAAGTAGTTTAGGAGTCCATCGCGGACAAACATCGTGACAGGAGATTTATATATATTAAGATTAAAAGAAAAATCCAAAAAAAAATCGTTAGTAACTGAAAAAGCCTACGTGGTCGTGCTTAGCGTCTGAACAAGTGGTGGATAAACCTTTTTCATTCTAAGAGAGAATCCGTGTTCTATAGCGAGCGTGAGCTGTGTACTTTAATATCAATAATCAAACAATTCACTGATTGGACGTTAGCTACTAACTTGCAACCATATAAAAATGATTAACTACACATTACGTACAGACTCTTTTATCCTATCCTTTTTATGCCACAGATAGCTAAGTTTTGATAACGATATAAAAGAACCATTAGCACGACAACAAAAAATTCAAACTAGTCCCATGCGTTCAATATGCCTCTAATAAATGTGACGAACTTTTGGTACCTACTGGTATTTTATCTTGAAAACTAAAAAACTGCGGAAAAGAACTAATTCCAATGTTGTTTTTGTTGTTAATTATTTAAAGAAAGGACTTATTTAAATCGAAGCCCGATAAAGCAACTCGACTATAAAATTACGTTTCCCCTAGTTTATGTAAGCTGTCTTAAAACTTGTTAATTTACACAGCATTATGTAAATCGCAGTAATGCGGGCTGAAACAATAAATAATAATCATTGTAGGTACTAATCAGCCAATCCAGAGAGAGTGGAATTGAGATGTCATATTATACCGGATTAAATGAAATCGAAAGTTGACGCCTGCTCAGCGAGAAATATTGGTACTTACCGCGATAAGAACATGTTTGAGATCGCTAGCGAACAAAGGCTATGCATATTAAAAAAACACGTCTTCGTACAAAAAAGAATGTGTTTTTAACTAACTTTGCTTGTAAAAAAACCTACGTTTTCTTCCTTCCTACGTTTTTTTACAAATGCAACTGTATGTCAATTCGATTGGCTGCTTAGTTAGGGCGTCAGTTAAGCACAAACACACATACAAACATACAAACACACACACACACACACACATTTATTACCAGACAAATATGTGTGTAGATACATCAAGAAGTATTTATAGACATTTCAAGTCAAAAAAATCAAGAAGTATTTATAGACATGTAAAGCTCTAAGTAAGGAATATTGTTACCTCAGAGAGTAGGTATATTAACCCATCCACATCCTGTTTTTGACAGAAGGATATAGAGGTAAGTCCCACCAGGCTAGTCAAAGCAATAACCGGGATCGATTTCATAACGTACTGTACGAAGCATTTGGGAAGATACTGCCCACTTGCAAATCCTGGGATCGTACGGTGCATTACCTACTTGAAGGTAAAACGAAATTTAATACATAACTGACATCTGTCAGTAATGGGTAAATAAAATTAGAATTGTCGATAACGTTCGCCTTCACACGGTCGCTAAAAGTAGCCGACGAGTAGATGGTACTAGTAAGAATAAATAACTCCCTATTCATGTTCATTTGCATGCTGTTTAGACATCTGAAGCCAAATAAACGTCAAAGGCTAAGTGACATGTGATATCCGGATGAAACCATACAGTTACAATCTATAATTCCTTACTGCCTACTCTTCTTTCAGTAGTTCTCGGAATGGCTTACATTTTAATGACGCACACTGCACACCGTACTAACGCCTCGTAGGTATAATATGAGTATACTACCCGTAGCTAGAGTCCTTGCCCGTGTTCCGGTTTTTTAAACATTCCGCGAAAATTGTTTTGCTGGTCCAAAAAGTACGAGTATTTTATGCCAGTCTCCAGTAATTATGCAAGCATATGCCAAACCCGCCAAGATTTACTTTGCTTTTTACCTACAGTTAAAAAAATCTTTTTTTTTATCCCGCGCGACTTTTATTACCTAAGTAAAAATTAAACATAAACTAAGTAATTGGTGATCTCAACACATCGTACTATTGCATTTCTTATGTTTTTCTAACTTAAGGTAACCTAAATTAATGAGAAACTTCATATTCGATGACCTCCCTGGCGCAACAGAGAGCGCTGCGAGGTTCCGGGTTCGATATCCGGCAGGGGCAGTTTAGGAATTTATAATTTCTTAATTTATGGTCTGGTCTAGTGTCAGGCTGTCTGGAGGCTCCGGCCGTGTTTAGTTACCACGCGCGACTGCGATTCAGTGTTCGCGTTAAAACCGATTAGGGGTATGACTACCAAACTCCCTAATCGGTTAGCCCGCTACTAGTCTTAGATAGACTGCATCATCTCTTAGGCGAGTGATTGCAGTCAAGGGCTAACGTGTAGTGGATTAAAAATATATTATATATCTATTTAATAATAGTAAATGTTGTTCGAACCTCACTCTGGCATACTCAGCTTAAGTACCCCTTACTGTATACAGATATAGGAAGTGTTGCATGATTTAGAGTTTTGTTAACTCAATATATCAAGTTAGTAATGAGATGCGGGGAAGTTAATTAAGGCCCAGCGCAGATTTACATTATTGCGTTCGATATAAATCTGGTGCGGTTTCGATCGCGTCGGTCGATCGGTTGTCTTACCAGTGTTCTTAGTGTCGTAAGTTTATTGGCTTAGAACGCTGGTGGTTCCGATTTGTTATTGAATTGTAAATGTCGTTTTATAATAATTAATTAATACCGTTATTCACTGTTATACCAAATTATACCAAATTATATGGGGATTAAGATAACTCCCGATATAATTTTGATGAAATTCTAGAGAAGCGATTAAGAAATACAGTCAAACCTGGATAAGCGAGAGTTCAAGGGAGCACAATCTCATTCTCGCTTATAGAGGTTTCTCACTAACCCGAGTTTCTCGCTAATGCAGGTACATGGGTAGCGTTTCTCTCTTATAGAGGTACGCAGCAATAACAAGACATATTCATGCACTATGTAATTTTATTTAGAACTTATTTACATTTAAAAAAATCCGTGAATTTCGTTTGGGTTTCTGTTTTTGTATTTTGAATGTTTTTCTCTAACTCATAAATTTTGTCGAATATTGCTTGCTCGACTGTCGCTTATAGAGGTATAGATAAGTAGCAGTCTCACTTACGGAGGTCCGTGAGGGAAAAACGACTCTCTCTTACAAAGGTTTCTGTTTCTCGCTAATAGAGGTTTTGGGAGCTTAAAATGACGGGTCCTGGCTATTACTCTCACTTATAGAATTTTCTCACTTATCCAGTTCTCACTTACCCAGGTTTGACTGTACTCGCTATAATTAGTCCGCTACTTCTACACTTAATATTCTAAAAGAAAATGTTTTTTTTGTGTACATCACAACGACGACGATGTTTGACCTACCTGGCGCAGCTTTGTTCTAAGTTGGAGGTCCTGGGTTCGAATCCCGGCAGTAAATTTAAGATTTTATTATTTCTGAATTTTCTGCGATCTGGTCTGGTGTCAGGCTTCGGCCGTGGCTAGTTACCACCCTACCGACAAAGTCGTATATTTAAAAAACCTCTTGTTTAAATTTAAAAAAAACTTGCCTATTACAGGATGTTCTTTTGAAGCGTAGTTTAGGAGATACAGATACATATTACATAAAAGCGAATATTGATACTATAGTACACGAGGAAGAAGCCGCGGGATTAGCTAGTTTTTAGTAAACAAGGAAGCAAAAAGAGTAATTATTTTCTCCATAGTCGCTTAAATCTGTACGTAGACAAATGGCGCAAAAGCTGACTTGAATATAACCGTAAAATTAACACACAAAGCGAAACTAATAGTTTCACTTTTCCAGCTAACTAATCATTTGGAAGATGTGCAATTAGAGCATGTCCGAACACGTTTTAGACGTATGATCATAATATAGTCTAGTCAAGATTTTAAAAAAGGTTTTAAATCTTGACCAAGCTCCTAAAAATATGAGCGATAGCTTATTCGATGCGGAATACGTAAAGTTTTATATATTGTTTGTTATTATTTTTTGAAATGATCAAATATAAAAAATTATTCAGTTTTAGTGCTTGTAACTTGTTGACTAGATAATAAGCCATCTTTATGATGTCTAGGTTTAAATATAAGTCAAAAATAGGTTGTCTGTAAATTCGGTTTACTGACGATAGTTAAACGTGACAACGTCATAAGACAATACTGATGGAATGGTTGCATTTTTCAAAAGAAAATTTAAATTTTATTTGTTTGATAGATATTTTTTATGGATA
Source organism: Pararge aegeria (assembly GCF_905163445.1). Classification (NCBI taxonomy): domain Eukaryota; kingdom Metazoa; phylum Arthropoda; class Insecta; order Lepidoptera; family Nymphalidae; genus Pararge; species Pararge aegeria. The sequence continues at coordinate 16,561,864 of NC_053185.1, read as the reverse complement.
TAGAAAGTAGGTAGATGGAAATCACGATTGAATTGATCAAGTTACATTTATTTGTACGCATAAATACAATTATGTCATTTTTTTTACAATGTACATAGTTTCTATCATCATCGTTGCTATAAACAATTGACACCACATTCAATTTTCACTGCACTTCATACTTGACGAAAACATGTAAATGTATTATTGTATAGCAGCTGTCCACGCGGACGTATCGCTCACTCAAGTAAGAGAGAGACAGATGTCGAACGCTGCCAAGCGCGGAGGCCGATTGTGCCTCTTTGTCGCTCGTTCCGCGCTCTCGCTTGCACTTCAAGTCTTAAATGGAACGCCTCAGAGCGAGGTAACGCCGCATGAGTCATGTTTTTTCGTGCGTGCAGCCGGCTCCATCGAATTATAAGACGTTGTCACGTCAAAAAAAGTTCCGAACGCACCGCAGTTAAAATCGAAAAAATTATGTCACGCTTTGACGTTATAAAGCAATAATTTAATATGTTACTAAAGGGTTTTGATAATTAAAAATGACTTCACGATTTCTATTGGATAGAAGCAGGCCTCACTCGGAATTCCATGATATACATACAATCAAAGATAAGCTTAATGATTACTAAAACTTGCTACTATATAGCTGACTAATAATTAGCCCCTGACTGCAAACATCCCCTGATGGTAGGTGCTAATGCAGTCTAAGATGGTAGCGGGCTAACCTGTCGTGGACTTTTTTTTGGAACTTTTAAAGGGGAACAACTTTGTCATAGACGATTTTATAGCAACTTTAACACACAGCGGAAGGTCTCAAAAGGAGAAGAAAACCACCGATTTTGGAACATTCTTCATTAATGCTATACTCCTTTTGGTCTTAGCGTGATAATATTGTTTATTGTTATTAGGTACACAAAACAGGTAATCTAAATATAAGTAATAACAAGTTTTGTTCTAAGCTACAACACAAAGTACGTGTACACAACTTGGAATTAAATTAAACAAAAAGTAAAGATAAAATTAAAGTTGAAACAAAAAAAAAACACTTAAAAAAATAATATATATATGATTTCCCTAAAGATTGTGTGGAATAGTCCTTAATAATTTGATTTTTAAAAATATTTATCCTTTCGTTAAAAATGACAATATTGCCATTACTTGATACTAAATCATTAGAAATATAATATATCCTATAGGATTCCTTGATAAATGGGCAATACAACAGAATTTTTCAAATCGGATCAGTAGTTCCTGAGATAATCGTGTGCAAGTTAACAAACAAACTCTTCAGCTTTATATATTGAGGTATAAGATAAGATCTTGATCCGAACCATGGCTCAAAACCGCGACTCCACAGCAAAGACAACTACGCAAAAGGGGTCGTCATCTTGTTAACATAAATACTTGTTGCGTATAATTTTAATTGATTTAATAGGAACTCGATAGTGTCACGGATCGGGTTACAAATACGGATAGCTGTCGACCGATAGCTCTCGCTAATCGATTACAGGTATAATCGGCGGGTTTATTAAATTATTACACGATTTCTGCTCCACATACCGCGTGACATGGGATTTATGGGCCAGCAGTCGGAAACGATTTCATACCCGGTCATAACCCTTGTATGGCAGTTTAGTAAAACCTCTTCCCCTGAATGATTTATAATGCAGTTATAGACTGCAGAGGTATAGGTTCAATCTCCGTCACGCACCTCTTTACTTTTTTAATTACGTTCGTTTTAAGCAATAAAATGTCCCTCGCTTCACATCGTGAAGCAACCTAAATTCCGGAGAGATCTTCATGATGTTCTCAATGGTTTGAGTGTACCAATCCGTACTTTCCAAGCGTGGTATGTATTGTATGTTACTATTTTCATCATTTTGCAGCGACCCTGCTTTCTGAGCCCAAGGCCGTGGGTTCGATTCCCACTACTGGAAGATGTTTGTGTTATGAGCATGGATGTTTTTCAGTGTCTGTGTGTTTATATTTATATTCTAAGTATTTACTATTTATGTATATCATTCATAAAAATATTTATCAGTCATCTCATAACACAAGCAACGCTTACTTTGGGGCTAGATGGCGATGTGTGTGTGTCGTAGTATATTTATTATTTTTGTATATTTATTATTATTTCAAGTAGGCCTACTTTATAAGCACGTCAAGTATGTATGTTTGTAGTGACTCTACCTAACACCGGTTCTTTATTTGCCTGAATCGACTCTACCATTTCTAGCACGCAAAACCTTAGCTTATATGCACCTTATATGCTATATGTTTTAATGTTGTGCTAAATATACACAAAATACCGGTATCTAGCTGTTGCATGCGAATCAATTAGACACGGCATAATATAATAAACCAGCGCTAAGCGTTTGCATTTTATTCAGCTAGTACGCAGAACCGGTCACATTTGACATCGCCCTGCCTCGATGTCAAATGTGCCGCCTAAGCTGCAGTATCCGGAACCATTCGTTTAGCGCTTTCCTATACTAATAATAAATCGTATGGCTATGCGTACGTATACATTTTGCCGGTGCGTTTGTGCTCGCTCATCTCCCACAGTGACCAATTAGGATTTTCAGTGAGGTATTGCTTTGGTTGGGCTTGCTAGCGTTACATTTAAATGCTTTGGTCCATTAATTACGTGAGGTGTTTTTTTTTTCACCCTCCCCCCCCTGGTTAAATGTCGTGAGTCGTGAACACAAGCTCTTTGGGGCTAGATGGCGATGTGTGTATTGTCGTAGTATATATTTTTTGTTTTTACAAATCCTTGAGATACTTTTTAACCAGGTTTTATACCTAAATATACTTCTATATTTTTCACAACCTAAACATACATGGACATACATACATACATACATCTCTATAGCTTGTTTAAAAATATTGTAGTCTTCAGTATGTTTGAAGCGGCTTCAACAATTTGGATCAAGGTTATTCTTCCTATGTTTTAAAACGCAGTTTTAAACAATAGGAGAAAAATTTAAAAATAAAAACATCTTTTAAAAACGCCGTTAATCTCTTGGATGTTATCCGTTAAAAAAAGTCAGATTGCTTTACACATCTAAATTCTAAGTCTCCAAAAAACATCATTTTACAAAAATAAATGCTTCGCGAAGCTCTGTTGCCCAAGCTGCTACAACTTAGGGAAACAAATGTCTTCACAAATGCCTTAGTCAACGATCAAAACACATTTCGAACTATCTATTTAACAAATAAAACCACCCGTTTTAAGCGCCCAAATGAGTATTATTTCTTATACAATCGCCACTCTGATCACATAAGAATCTAGTTTTATATAACAGCCTGGAGTTAACTGAAGGGTTTTTCTATCAAGTCACGAGTACCGGTATCGATAGGCGAGTTAATCAATTAAAGGCGCTAGGCTTGATTTAACTGCGGGAAACTAGTCACTTGTCAGCATCGACCATAATCTGTAGGTACCGTCCGCCGCAGCTGTGGGACATTTATTTTAATTCCAACTTGATATCTGCGCGGTGATAGGCACAGTTTGTAGGACTTCGACTTCACCTTCGGGGGCGCGAGTTCGAATCCCACCTCTAACTTTTCTAAGTTATGTGCGTTTTAAGCAATTAAAATATCACTCGCTCTCCATAATGTTCTCAAAGATATGTGAAGTCCACCAATCTCTGACGGCCGATTGGCGCAGTTTGCAGCGACCCCGCTTTCTGAGCCCAAGGCCGTGGGTAATGGATTCGATTCCCACTACTGGAAAATGTTTGTATCATGAGCATGAATGTTTTTCAGTGTCTGGGTGTTTATATGTATATTCTGAGTATTTATGTATATAATTCATAAAAATCAGGCATCTTAGTACCCATAACACAAGCTACGCTTACTTTGGGGCTAGATGATCGCCATCTGTGTTTTGTCGTAGTATATTTATTTATTTATAAAAAAGAAAAAAAAATTGCACTGGGCCAGTGTAGTGTACTTCGGCTTTTAGCCCTTATCTTTGTGGAATGGCCCGTGCCCTGTAGTAAGCTGGTATTGGGTTGGTACGATGATAATAATAATGGTGATTACCTAGTGGATAACCCCAACTAAAATAGTGACTAGCCACGGACGAAGCCTGCCACGAGATTAGACTAGGTTAAATTCAGAAATTATAAATAGCCCAATTGTCCCTGCCGGGGATCGAATCTGAGACCTTCACTCACAAGCCTCAGCGCTCACCACTGCGCCACGGAGATTGTCAAAACCAGCCTCAACCCTTTTCATTCTGTGAGGAGACCTGTACCGTATATTATGAGGCCGGTAACGTGCTGCTAATGGTTATGACAATAGTAGGTATTGTTGACCTCCGTTTTATATTTGCGTATTTCTAAACAAGTGCCTATCATTTTTTTTTTGGTATAGAGTCTAATCCATCAATATTCATAAGTTAATCATTTTAGACACTCCGTATACATTCGTATTGATCTTATTAAGTACTCTAGATCTAGATCAGTGAACTTTTACTCAAGCTATCGCAACGAAACCTAGATAAAATTCCAGTTTGACCTGTCACAATGTTTTCCCATCTCGCCTGCCGTTTTCTCTTAGCGATGTTTGTAATCGCGCGATCTTATCACTTATCAATAAATTGATCTCAAACGAACGTGTAAGCATTAAAAATATAAATTTTCATTTCGAATGTCGATAGGAAATTGTGTTCGTGTTCGCGCGACAACAAAAACTGGCAATCGACTTTGAACTAACCTAAGATATAGCTAGAACTGATCAGTTCACCCACCTAGTGTTAGTCGCTTTCGACGAACTAACGGCCAGTTTCTAATATGCGTGTCGTTATTAGAAACAAGCGAGCGTTACTTTGAAGAATTCCATGATGTACTTAAAACATCTAGCTTAATTTGCTGACGATTCAACCAGACAAATCCGTGGTGTTATTTTTTATTTGTAAAACCACAAATACGTTATTCATTTGGCTCCGATAGCGGAGCATACAATACTAGATTGTCTGGTGGGAGGCTCCGGCTACTTGCGAGCGTATACAGCGTTTTGTTACGGTGCAGTGTATACAACGAAATATTGTTGAAGGATGCATAAGTCCATTTCATTAGATATCGCCCTGTAAAAATATGATATCAAAAGAAGCATACTTTTTTCCATACAAACTAATTCAAAACATTCTAAGTGTTTACTTATGAGATAAAAGACCGTCATGTGCATAGTACCCGTGCTAAGCGACGCGTACGTATTATAGTGACAGGAGTCACATGATTTTAATTTTGCATGTGATGTTAAGGCTGTATCTGATTTCTTTCAGTAAAACTATGACAGTGGTTTACTCAAAAACTATTAGTGTTTGTAGATAAGATTTAGAGACAGTAAACAATGTACTTCTAAAGCATGGGAAGTTATATTTCGGTTTCATTTTCATGTTGTATACCGATTATAGAATAGTTAATTGCCTTACATTTAAAGGTTAACTCGCTACAATCTTGGGTTGCATGATCACGCTCCAACTGCTGTGTTTATAGTCAAGGGATATTCTAGAGTACTCTTTGTTTCATTACCAAATTGTGCTTCCAAAAGACAGATTATTATCATATCCCGACCTTGCCCTACGACAAACAGCCCCGTACTTTATTTCATAACTAGGCCATTATCTAACCTTAGCCAATGCTTTGTCGAGATAACAACGTGGAGTGTCAAATGTATTTGTTTATCTCGAATTGTCGCATTATGATCGCACGAGTCGGGCTTTATGACACAAGTTCCAGCAACCTTGTTACAGATCTACGCCAGCTATGTAGGTTAAAGTTTTGCAAACGCTACAGTCAGTTCGGAATGCGATAATATGATTTTGAAGAAATAAAAATTCGACTTCATTGTAAGCAATGGAATCTATTTATTAGTATACAAATAAAAAAGAGACGTATCTGTCTGTTATCATGAAATATCTGCGCTTAGAATTAGTTCAACATAAGTCTTGTACAATGAAATTTTATGGTATATTATCAAAATTAAGCTTAATTTTGATAATATATCATGGATTTCCGCAAAGTAACGCCTGCTTCTATCCAATATCCCGAAATTTTATGGTCCGTTTTGCCACTATAAGTTATTTGATTTAACACAAAAATTGAATCGAACCCTTTTTTTTATTTCTCTATAAGTTAGCCCTTGAAATCTCACCTGCTGGTAAGTGACGTTGCGGTATAAGATGTTTAGGGACTCACCTGTCAGGAGTGTGGCAGTTATATTAAAACCTTACCCCTAATCTGATTCTACGCGACATCGTACAAGAATATAGAATCGCTTAGCAGCACGTCTTTGTCGGTAAGGTAACAAGCCACGGTCACCCCTGACCAGAGAAAATTTAGAAATTATAAATTCTAAAATTGCCCTTGCCGGAGATAGAACTTTGGACCCCCCTTATAACAATTCTCATTATAAAAAAAAAGAATCAAGAAGTTCACAGTTATAACATTAAACTACAGTATGCAATAGCATTAGAATTCAGTCAAAATGACATAGAAACCAAACATGCAAAAAAGTTATGACTGATACATGAAACGTGTAATTAGTACGAATGCACAAATGTTCGTATTTTTACCGGGCAAAACATTAAAAAAATCGTTTCTTGAAGAAATTAAAAAAAGAAAGCAGTGCCTTATTATTTGCTCCACGCTGATTCCGTATTCGTCAACTCGACATTAGTGGTTTGTTTGCTATTTAATGAAATTATTTACATGGATTTATTCAAACATCAATTAACAGCCACTTTACTTTAACAAACAATCTTCTGTCTACATTTATTTAACCACCACTTCCGAGCAGGCGTGAAGTAGCATAATAGATCACTCCTTGGAAAGTCGTCTTCCTCACTAACTAACGTAAACGGTTCAACCTTTCTCTGAGATCAAAGTCACTTGCATTGTTTGCGCCTTGCCTAATCATCTACCTGCGTGTATGAATCTCTTTGAATAGGGACAAAAATAAGCTTTGCAAAAGGTTTAGGTATTTTTTTCCGTTTAACACCCAAAGTAATTATAATAAAACAACCCATTGACGATTTAATTAATTTGCTAGCCATTTTTATGAACAGTTTCTACACTTATACACTGCGATAATTAATACGATGAGTTAGTTCACAGCTAAATCGCACTGAATACAATCTTTTAACACTTGCTTTACTGCAAAATCCTTGTTAAAACTATTCAATACCGCGATTTTTATGAGCGTACGGCCCATAACCTATAATAAAACAACCTAATGCATTGACGAGTGACACTGACTACATTTTATTTTTAAAACAAAAAAACATGTCATGCACTAGTAACATATTGTGTAGATATAAGACCTTTAACAGTAATAATAATCAATTTATGTAAAATCTCTTTAAATATTGAGAGAAGATTAAGAAACTAATAAATTAAATTACGGATTTTGAAAATATATTCAATCTCTCGCTCAATAAATTGAAATAAAAATCTCTATAAGGGATGTTCAGGGCAAATATTTCAATGACTTTAAATCATATTTAATTTTTCAATACACATATACACACTTTCTAATTTATTTATTCGTAAGTACCTACCTGAGAGTTCAAAATTCAAAAATTCGTTTATTTCAAGTAGGTCTAATATAAGCACTTTTTAAACGTCTGTCTGTGTGTAGTGACTCTACCACCGGTTCGGAAGGCAGATGCTACCGGGAAGAAGCCGGCAATTAAATCAGCAATTGCTCTTTTCCAATATCAACAATTTACATTTTACATTTTAAAATTCATCAATCAATCAATCTTGTGAGAGATGAAAGTTAAATGAAAGTTCTCCATAATAATCTCAAAGGTGTGCGAAGTCCATCAATCCGCACTGGGCCAGGGTGGTGGACTACAGCCTTAACCTCTTCTCATTGTGGACGGAGACCCTTGCTGATGATGATGATGATGATGTAAAATAATGGTTAGATCTTCGGTCCTAATACCGGGGAAACCGAATTCCAATCATCAAGCAAGGAAAAATCGTGAGGAAACCTTCATGCCTGAAAGTTCTTCATAATGGTTCTGAAAGGCGTATGGTAGTATACGAATCCGCACTCGGTCAACGTGGTATAATAGACTACGGTCTAAAACCTTCTCATGAAAGGAGATCCGTGCCCTGTAGCGGAACGATAATGGGTTGAAAACGAGCTGAAAAACTGGAACATTTGCAACGATCATTAAATTTTGTGTGCGCATAAATCGTTAAAATCGCAGACGCAATTAAAATTATCAAAGTTGTGAAAAAAGGCGGATTTACGGCTGAACGTACTCGTAAGTGCACTTAACTCTTCCGTCGTAGTTATAAAAAAAAAAGTTAACGTCAAAGAAAGTAGTTCCGGTGGGCAAATACGCTCGTTGCTGGATTTAACCAGACATATAGGCGCTGCGCAAACGTTTGCATTTATTGTTTGTCCGCTCATATAGTTAGCAGAACCCGCAGGCTAGTTAGGAAACTACGTGAAAATAAATTAAAACATTATTTAATCAATTCGATTAAATAATTACAATCATGAAATAACGAAAAAATCAATTACCAACTGCTAGTCACCGCAATTCTTCGAATCGCGACGCACCCATATACATAGCAAGTGTACAATACGTGCCGAGTCTTTGAAGTAGCCAACTTCGTGCTGGCGTAACGGAAGAACGCACAGGAAAAACGACGCAAAATAGGGCGGGCAATAACTTACCTTTACTTACCATTTACTTACCTTTTAGAAGTTTTACGTGGGGAACAGCTAGTGTGGTTTTAAAAAATTACCTACGTTTGCGCAACGCCTTACTACTCGTATTTATTTATGCCGCAAAATAGGGAGCGATAACTTTTTACGAGACACTCGGGGTGACGTCATTCAGGGCTGCCACTCGTAGTTGCTGCTGATAAAATGTTAAAGGCCTATACTGAACGGGCCTTAAAGTTTCTGCTGGTATTTAGTAATGTCGGGGTCGTCCTTTGCGTACGATTTATAGACAATACTAGCGATAATATAATTATATTCCTTTAAAACTCAAGTTGCGTAACTACCAGCTAGCCAGCGTGTTGTTTATATGTACTTACGTACTACGTAGATACTTCGAGTTGTGTATAAATAACTCAAATGATATCTATCTTTGCATCGTTCGAGACCATACAGGACTGAATTGTATCTATAATGCAGTCTTACTTATACAAGAATACCCACAAACTCAATGTCATTAAACAATTTAATAATTAAATAATAGCTATCAGGACATTTGTTAAAATCCTAATAAATTTAGTAAAATATCTGGCGTAAAATTCTAGTTGTTCAAATTATAATAATTATTTATCCACTTTATAAAATGAATGTAAAACAAATCTAACTAATCAACAAAATAGGTTCCTTAAAAAAAAACCTTAAACGTTGAGTTTAACAGCCATCATCGTAAAAAGAGAAAGTTTCGAGTTATAAAAAATACTTATATTTTATCCCGTACATCGCTACGACATAAAGTGAAGGTTCATATTTAATCGCATGGATAACGCTGCATCATTACATGAAAATTTCTACCAGTTGCTCCTACCGCAATTCGCGCTAAGGAACTTAGTTCCAGTAAATAATTAGGTATGCTACTTTATAGGCGGAAGTCATCAAATCCAAAGTTTTAAATTTTAAAATGCGTCAAATAACTAACTTTAGACATAAATAAAAAGTTCACATTAACGCGATGTTTCAAAGCAGGTATTTTCATAATATCTTTAGAATAGCAATATAAATAATATCTTTAGAATAGCAAAATAGTCAACATAAATAACAGTTTTACAGTACCTAACATCCACTGGAAACCTAATGATATTCTGACTGTGTAAACAATTGCACAAAAGCGATGAATTGTAAGTTCAACCCTGTTCAAGAAATTTGTAACGCAAGACAATGTATATTTATTGTAAAAGGGTTGACGACATCTCAAGTTCCTAGGTGAAATGGCAGAGTATACGAGGGTTTTAAAAACCCACGTACACGCTTCATTTGACATAAAATTTAAGTTGGCTTCTTATATCGTTGGTATGTTATAAATATGAAAGCTGATTTATGTTTATGGTATAGCTGCGACGAATTTGACGAATAGCTATTTGAAGAAAATATTGCATTCGCGCTGAGCCTGAAATGTCTTCCTTGGTAGAGTGTGGTAGGAACAGCTACAGTACACTCGGGCCGATTTTACCGGACGGTCGTATTACGATTGACGTTTCGTATTTCCCTGTTTTCTCATCTAAAACTATGCTGATTCAATTATTTTTGGTATGGAAATTGTAAAATGTTTTTTTTTATATATATTTGTTTTGAATCCTCTGAACATGGTGGTAAACAAGATAAAATTTTGGTCCTTTTAGAGGGTAAGATTATCTGTCGTATTCGTTTCCCAAGAAAATGATAGCGAAATGTCTACATGTTGATTTTACGAAAAATTTGAATTATTCTAGAGGCATTATCAATTTTCTAACAGGGGAATCATTTGTATGGAGAATCCTGCCTATACAATCCTCTTAAGGCTATCATCATAATTATCTTAACTTTCTTATCATTCTCATCTCATCATCTTTATTTATTTATATTTTATACTTCTATGCACTGGCTAATTTTCCAATCAAACAATCGTAACGAAACCAAACTCAATCCAGCAATATCTATCACGACAATAATAATAAATGTATGGAAGGTTTTTGTGCTAACGATAACAATATAGAGGTATAAACTATTATACCTCTATATTGTAACTTTGAAAGCAATTTGGTGTAAGCATTGATTTCTGTTATTAACGTACTAAGCTGATTGTCTCTATAATGCGCTAATAATGACATCTTAATGAGAAACGCTAAAAGTATATCTGGAACTAGTAATGTAGTTTTTTTAAGTCATTTTTATTTAAATTCCTTGGACACGGATTCACACTTAAAGCGCTAAAACGACGTCAATTCAATAGAGACAAAAACAAAGTGACACCAGCCTTTTCCGTGGTAATAATAGAGTTCAGTGAGTGTAAGTGTCAACAAATAGGTACATAGACAAGGATAGTTATTTTTTTCGATCATAGATAAACGTGCCGTTGAAATCTCATTTACCTAATAGGCTCACATGCTTAACAAACTTACGGAAGATGATAAGACACTAACACGTTGTCGGTTGTTCTATTTTTAAACTATAGTTCATTGATGTAATGTTTTTTTTTTAACTCAGCCCTTGACTCCAATCTCAGTCTCTGGTGGTAAGTGATGATGCAGTCTTTGATGGTTTCGGGCTAACCTGTAAATTAACCCAGACCCAGTTTTTTCCCGTCCCGGAACGCTAAATCGCTCGACGGTAAAGTAGCAAATGTATAATGCCGATAAATTCAATTCAATTTAAACAAAAACGTGTGTTTCACGTTTCACTGAACAATAAAATTTAAGATTTTTGTACAATTGAATCAATTAAACCACCGGAATGAGCCCGCAGACTTTGACGATTAAAATTGTACACCGTCAAACATTTTTTTGAAAAACTAAAATGTTAATAGCTAACTACAGGGTGTCGGTTTTTTGTGACGGTGACCGCGTCGTAAAAATTTACTCTCAGCATTTTCCGTAACGCGCCAAAAGAAGTATAACTTCAAAAAGTCATGCTCATCATCATCATTATTATATCGAACGATGTACGTCGTTACGTCACAACGTAGTTCCCGGGCGTTCCCTGTTTTGCGGGTATGTCCTGTCCACCTTATTGAGGGGTCCACTAACGTTGTGTTTATCGGTGCGGGGTCGGTCCGAGCTACGTGCCCGGCCCATTGCCACTTTAGCTACGCGACTCGTTGCGCTATGCTGTTAATTCTTGGACGGATCTCCTAACTTCAGGTTCAATAAGAAGCAAACTAACTCTGTGTCTCTTTATGCAGTCTATAGTTAGAGACAACGTCTCGTTAACTTCTTCTATTTATTTATATTATTTTTTTTCTACGTGATATTCATTAAGTGTATTTATTCATTCTAAGTATAGTACTGGAAGATAAATGCTCCTTAACGTATACTGTGAACTGCAATAGTAGGCCTAGCACATTGTTAAAAGGCTGTAAGCTAGTGATCAAGCCTGCCCAGTAGCTATTCCAATTAACAGCAAGAACCAATCTAGTTCCGACTCTATATCTGTGTCGTACAGTTTAAATTCCCGTGTAATCGCATAGCGTGCCTTTGCGTAGATACTCCGATAATCCTAAATGACCATAGGCTAATCGTTTGACCTGACTACGCATAAGTATTAGTTCCTGTCATTTCGAAATGATTTATAGTTGTAGTACAGAGCAAATAATTTGTGCGAAATACTGTGCTTAAGATTCAGTTAGGTAATCATTAATGCTTAATATCGCACGTTTTCGAGTAAAATGGCAAGAAACCTTAACTTCACAAGAAACATATAACATTGTAAGTAATGTAGATGATCAGTATTTTAGTCTTGATGGAAAATAAGTCGAAAGAACAAAGCGAAGAAAGCAGCCCTACAAAGCCGGAAGGAAACCGAAAATCTGGTTACACCTGACATCTAAGGGTCTTAACTCCGTAACCCGATAGCGTAATACCTCCGCACTCGGGGCTTCCCATGATATTAAAACAAATCAGTCGTGGTCGTTAAATAAAAATCTGCTCAGTTACGTTTCGTCAAAATCGCTTTATCGTCATAAAATGATGAGAGTAATTTTTTTACGATGCGCGCGCACACCGTCACAAGAAACCAACACCATGAAGTTAGCTATAAGGTTTGACAGAGTACACTTTCAATTGCCAAAGTCTGCGGGCTCATTCCGGTGATTTAAATGATTCAATTATACAAAAATCTCAAATGTTAATGTTGAGTGAAACTTTGTTGTCCGATAATGAGTTTATTAGTATTCCCAATTCAATTGTGTTTATTATATCCATTTCTTTAATTATGGTTTTTTGTGATATTTGAATAACTAGATAATGCATTATAATAAAACTTTCAATGTATATTAGTGTCGTTTTTTCTACAAACTTAGAATAAGGCGAAAGATAATAATTTTTGATGATAGATTTTTATCTTGTTACGCCAAAGAAGTATAACTTCTTATTTTCTTAATTTAATTTATAACCAGTATCACTCGTTATGATGTACGAATATTCTAAAGTTATCTCATACATCCAAATGTTTGTTTGTTGAGGCATAAGTGGAATTTAAAAAACTCGCATACATATACATGCGATATGAACCCTTTTATGGATCCAGTCGTTACCAAAATAATCATGACTTTTTTATCTAGCTCACTAGTTTTAATTTAGAAATTTAAAAGAACTGGCTTGTCTTTCAATAAACATTTTTCTGTACACCTAGCATGGAATTTAAACGCTCGATATCGTGTAGTCGCTTTCGAATATCGTATTACTGTATCATTTTGGTAAAATGAACCTTTTGTTCCATATTTTTATGTGAATGAACACTACTGCCCGCACTCCTAGCATTCATGAGATAAAAATTGGAATTTAAAAAAACATACGTACATTCACAAAGCACTACCCTATAATTTATGTGTGACTCGTATTCGGAGGATGATATTTTAAGTACCCTGGTCAGAGAACCTGTGCACGCCTCAGAATGTAGTTTGGTCCATCATCGTCATTATCGTCATAAACCTATTAACGGCCCACCACCGGAGGTACAGGTCTCCTTCTTTGATTTAATTCTTCATTTATAATTTCCTATTATAATTAAGCTTGGGTATGAATTGCTCAACTTCAAAGCAAAACATTTACTCGACTGTGAGATGGTGATAATAAAAAAAACCTGGTTAAGTCTGTTGTGTGCTCTTCTTAGACCAGGGCGCGTTTGGAACCCTCCTAGCTTTAGTTTTAAGTTAACGAATGCACTTTTCACCATCAACTAACATTAGTGTTTTAACATGTAAATGTATGAACACTTCATAAGTGCCTGTGATAAGGTCTACAGGAATAAAACATTTTTGAATTTGAATTTCATTACTTTAACATTAAAGTGTAGCAATACTCGAATATACCGCGAGCTTTGAAACTACATACTAAAGGTCGTATTAGTCTGTGCCAAAGGAATGTTTTACCTAGAACTATTGGCAAATTTCAGCGTTAGAAATAAATATGAGTGACAAAATGATAAATAGGTTGGTCAATTTACGCTTTAGACATACACGTTAATGTGACTGACAAAAAGAGCATCTCCAGTGCTATGACGAATTGTGTATTCTCGGAAAAAGAAATATTAAATTTTATTTTAGATCACAAGCAATTATTCTCTATGGCATTGAAATGGCGCGAATTTGGAATATTGTGAAGAAAAAATGGATAATTCTTCACAAACTTTTTTTTTTTCTAATTTTTTTTATGGAGGGCTTTTTCACAACCTAACTACTGTAAATTTTTGCGTCACAAACATTTGTTTTATTCGACTAAAAGTTAGACCTTGACGGAAATCTCACCTGGTGGTAAGTGACGCTGCAGTCTAAGATAGTAGCGGGCTAGCCTGTTTAGGGTATGGTACGTGGCATCGAACCGGAAACCATACCAGGTTTAATCTAACTGCTATAAACCTATCAGGTTAGCCCGTTGCCATCTTAGACTGCATCATCACTTACCACCAGGTTAAATGCCTGTCAAGAGATTACTTGTAGACTGTAGAGAAATACAAAGAAATCGAGTTGTAATAATATATGGCTATCCAACGTGTTTAATGCCTGTTTTCACTAACGACCTAAGTACTCAAGACCTGAGCAATGCCCTAAGTAAGTTACGCCTAATTAAAGATTCACCACCACCTTCACCAGGCAACTCATATAATTTAACTCGTCTATGGTTCTTGCCACAAGGTGTAGTATAATGTGTTTGCATTATCATATTTATTCAATTTTCGTATGGATTTAAGGCTATTTAAATAAAACAACCGAATTTCAATTTTTTCCACGTCAGTTTACGACACTTCACGTGGATCTAGCCCTAGGCATCGCCTTAATCGGATGCCTAGTTATTTAAGTGATTCCTAGAAAAAATCGTTTCACGTAGCGGATCTTTAAGTTTACGGAGTCCCGTAAACTTAAAGATACGCTGAATCGGTGTCGTAACTTTAAACAGTTCCTAAGGTCGTCAGACATCGCATAAGAGTACGTGAAACGATTTTTTCAAGGAATCACTTAAATAACTAGGCATCCGATTAAGGCGATACCTAGGGCTAGATAAAACGGGCATTATTCGTTTCGTCTGCGTGCTCCTTTGATAGTTATGACATCCGGACACCAGTCTACCCGTAGAAGAGTGGTCGTGACGATTACAATTCTGGTTTTGAAGTTATTTCTGCTGCCGAGGCCAGTTTGCCACCTCCGCTATTCGAAACACGAATGGAGTTATGTATCCGAGCTGTAACTGTATTATTTTATTCAGATTTTTATTATCTTCTCAGCCGTTTTCGATCTGGCAATTTTTAATACAATAAAAACAAATTTATAAAACTAACAATGTTTAAATACAATTTTATAATAACATGCTGCAAGCGGTGATAGGCTAGCTTTTAGACCTTCCATTCTGGGAAATGGTTTGAAATGTGTTTTTTAAGAAATAACATTTTGTCTGGTGGGAGGAAGTGGCTAGTTACCACCCTACCGACAAAGACGTGGCTAAGCGATTTATTGTTCCATGCGATGTCGCGTAGAAATCGATTAGGGGTAGGACTACTATGCTCCCTAACAGGTTAGCCCGCTACCATCTTAGACTGCATCATCACTACCAAGGTGCATGCTACCAAGTGAGATTGCAGTCAAGGGCTAACTTGTAGGTGAATAAAAAAAATATATAAATTTTTGAAATTATGCTCAGGAAACCTACATGCCTGAGAGTTCTCCATAATCTTCTTAAAGTCATGTGAAGTCCAACAATCCCCAATTGGCAGCCTGTTCCTACTATTGCCCTAACGTTTCTCATTCATTCATTCATGTTATATAAGTTATCACCTCATTGGAGCAGGGTCTTTATTTTAAATCCCATCTCCCTCCTATAACCAGTGACACAGTGTTATTAGGTTTATTATTACAAATAATCAGTTTTTTTTGTTTGTTTGCAGCCACCACCAGTCGTCCACGCACCGCCAGTGGCGTTACCGCCTCCCACCTCCGCGTCGTCGCCGCCAGCCGCTCACTGCTCGGCCCCGCGAACCATCGTCATCCAGCGGCCCGACGCACGTCACGGCTTCGGTTTCACGCTCCGGCACCTTGTTGTATACCCGCCAGAGTCTTTACAGGTAACCGTCAACACATAATATTATATAACAACATGTTTGATAAGAAGTTACTTACTTTGCATAAGTCCATGATACACAAGGAAGTACTGGCAAGGTAAAACCGCACACTCCTCAGGGTTGGTAGACCCCTAACAGTAGACACACGAGAACAAACAAGTCGCTGGGCACAAACGAAACTAAACAATCAGAAATCTTATCAAAAACGTATTTCCAACTGTGGACGTCCTTCCGTTAAGATTTCAATGATGAATCTGCAATAATATTAAAACTCGTATGATTGCACGCAACGCGACAGATCTTGAAAGACAGTCGGAGCACTATCCGACGTCTTCAGGAGATCTTGACTGTTCTTTGTTCACAGAAATTGCGATTGTTATGGTCGGGCCATAAAAATAGCAATTTCTGTCAAATATGCAATCGGGGTGAAACGTGTATAGTATTTGCTTAAAGAGCCCTAGTGCATACACGTTTTTGTTACATATATAGCATTCACGTTAGCGTACATCTTTATTTTACTTATATAGAACGCAAAATCTATCTGCTCCACATAGACAGATTCAAGTCTGTCTAAATTTAAGTTACTGATTTTGATAACTTACATTAGGGGAGCCATGGATATAATATACTTTTAAAAATCTTACAGTTTTCATTAGAATATTTGATGGTTATCTTGCAAATTTGTAAAACTCAGATCAAAAAAGACGCGCCATGCATTCTTGATCCTTGAAGTAATTTTGTGGTCGTTCCTTCATCACTGAAGATCTTCATTAAAAATGTTATTGTTGTGGTATAA
The DNA here is from genome assembly GCF_905163445.1 of Pararge aegeria. Taxonomy (NCBI): domain Eukaryota; kingdom Metazoa; phylum Arthropoda; class Insecta; order Lepidoptera; family Nymphalidae; genus Pararge; species Pararge aegeria. The sequence continues at coordinate 16,544,814 of NC_053185.1, read as the reverse complement.
CTAAATAAACTACTTTTTCTTTGTATTTTTCCTAATTCTTTTGCATAGTGATCTTTTTATTCCTTACATTCATTACGCTACAGATAGTGTCATTGTTGACTCGTATACATTAAAGAATTTATCACCAGTCATAGTATTCGTATCATGCTGATATTCATATAACCCATCCAATGAAGATAAATGTTATTAGGTATAATTATAGATCGCAGATAGACATTGTTTCGTATATTTATTGCATACAAATTAAGCTGCAAGTCATAGTAATTTAATTAGATCAGTCATGGTAATATCCTGGTCTCATGTATCAGTCGGCATCAAGATAAGATCAGGTTTTTATAAGCCTGTTCTGTGAACAAGTACAACGTTAGTTAGAATACAATTAAATAAAAAAAAATCAAAATTAAAATAAACTTCCCCTGCACGAACAGGAAAATTTTATGGGAAGGATACATCCGAAACATTTCTTCCCGGGGAAAGCACAAAATGTTTACTTGTCCCAAAAATTTGACAACACTCCGAGCATTGGCGTACGCGTGTATAAAATAATTCCCAAATAAATATATTTACGTGTAATATCAAAACGGGGTTAACTTCTGTTACCCCCGTTTTGTTCTGTTCTGTTAACTCCTATTGCCGTGCTTTGGCAAATGGACACGTGAATTTTATTTCTTGGAAGGGTATAATGCTTCGTATATTCACTTGAATTTAATGAAAGAACACGAGAGGACTTGTGGCTGTGAATTCAAGTAGGTATATGTAGGCACGCGAAGTTGTGCAAAAACCGCATTAAAAACTGTCTATCCGATTGAGTTCTGTGTCATACACAGTCCGATAAACAATGCTAAAGTTATTTTTTGTGTGTCAAGGTTTACAAAATAATAATTATGTATGCACCCAGCGGTGAAACAATCTGCTAAAATGCTAACGTTACTCTGTGCTAACATTGCACGGACGTCTTGCGGTTTCATTGCCGACGGTTCTCCACGACTTCGTTATTAGATAACTAAAAAAGGATCTCTTTAGCTTCATAATGCAGAGTATGGATATACTACTAGGCATATAGAAATAAAACACATTTTAAAACACGTTTGCTATAAAATGAGCCTACTTCTCAGTGCTACTTCTACAGATTTTCTTCTATGCTTTGACCTAGAACATCATATCATTTCCCGTTCTTCATTATGTCTGATACATAGCTTCGGCGGTCGGCCGTGGCTAGTCACCACCATACCGACCAAGACGTGCCACTAAGCGATAATGAATGTTAATCCTTTGCCACTCCAGGAATTGTATGAGGATGCGCGGCACCTGGCAGTGGGCGCAGTGGGTGCGCCAATGGACACCATCTTCGTAAGGTCCGTGCGGCCGGGCGGGCCGGCGGCTGCGGCGGGACTGCGAGCCGGTGACCGCGTGCTGGCCGTCAACGGCGAGCCCGTCGCGTGCGGCCGCTCCCGGGCGCCGTACGCAAGGGTCGTGCAACTCGCGCAACGAGAGCCCAGGACGCTGAGGCTGACTGTTGTGCCGAGAGATCACGATTTATTGCAAAGGGTAAGCATTAACGATCCAATGTTGATAGCGGCAACCGTTATTTGTATAAAACTATTAAGTAGTTGCTTCTTGTTTGCTGCAAAGCACAAAGCAGCATGGTTGCCATGCTGTGCTCCGTTCTGAAGGATACGGTTGCCGGTGTAATTAAAAGCACGTAAAGTTTAACACGTATGTCTCAGGTTGATGGAAACAGGGTGGATTATAGTATATAGCTGGTCCAATGCGAGTTGGTTGGCATGAACCGGTACCAACGACTTAACGCGTTTTTCAAGACGAAACCAAACTGAGATTTTTTAACAGAAAAACCCTGCCCTATCCCCCGGAATCTAACCCAGGCTTCAAAGATTCATAGTTGTATGCTAAGCACTACAGTAATGATTGGAATGATTTTTCAAGATCCTACTGTGGGTATGCTTACCTACAGTAGGTCAGACCAAAAACATTGTATTTTCCAGTTATGGAATTGTTAGTACAAACTTGGTGTTATGATACTGGGAGGATACTGCTGCATTATGCATTCATGGTAGGTATATGAATCAATATTGAATATCTGTACGGGATACCTCATCCAGAACTGTGTTTTATTCCTAAATCCTAAACTATATCTCCGTTTCAGTATTTCAGCGAAGCAGCATACAATCCAGAGTCGAACCAGCGGGTTCTCGAAATGCCAGCGGTCACCGAGCACGAGTCGCGCCTGTTCGACGCGTGCCGAAGACCGCGGCTCCCCGCGTTGCCCGCTCCGCAGGCTCCACTTCGACACCGCGAGGACCCGGAGTACGCGACGGTGGCCTCCCCACCGGCAAGGTTCGATGTGCCACGATTACCGACGACACCGCACTATCTTTTACATGATGGGTGAGGATAGATCACTTTTGTTATGTGTTTATACTCTTACAATCCTCTTGTGTTGTCAAATTGGATCTCATGATTTAATCAAGTAGAAAACAATACATCAATATTCTAGCAAGAAAGTTTGTTATGGAAATTCTTTAAATTATATTTCTTAAATATAGTTCAACAGGTACATAATTGTTTTATAAATATAACCTAAAATAAACTATTTAAAATGCTTTTTAAGTTAACTTTCCATCCAGCCTCCATGAAAAACTAACCTTATCTTCGAACTAACCTATTCAAAGCCTTACTCAAACGAGTTGGGGCAGCGGCTTCTTGGAGCTTTAACATATTTCTTTTATCATTATTTATTATATCATAATAAGTAATGTAATTCTAGTGAAAAAACAATATAACGTAAGATGTTTTATCCTTTACTTTCAGTAGGAGAGAATCCGACACATCTCTCCCATCGTCAGCCGCGGAGAGCAAAGACAGTCTCGGCTCCTTTGACTCCAACTCGACACTCACGGGCCGAGAGCTTGACGACTCGATCATCCTCTCCCGAATACGAAAGAGCCTTGAGCAGAAGGAGGCCTTCCTCAGACGTCCCAGCCAACCCACAGGGTGGGTCACCCCGGACGCACCACCACCGATAAAACAAAAAGAGTTTTATGCCAGACCGCAGAAGTTGCAAAAACCAGCGTGGCCACCGCCACCTTCTTCCCCACCACTCGCAGCATCCCCCCCACCGCCGTTACTCCAACCGCAGATCCACGAACAGAGAAAAGAAGAATGTGCCACTAGTGTAGATAGTGGAACGTACAGCGGTTATGGAGAAGTTAACGGAACGCATAGCGATAAGAGTAGAACGAAACAAGATAAGAGCCAGTTTGTGGCGACTTTGTCAAAGATACACGAGACCTCACCGAGTATGCAGAGTACGAATGTTGGAACTCTAAGCAATGGATCCTCTAGCGAGTTCAGAGAAGAAAATGGTTTATCTAGTAACCAGGATAATAGGTAAGTCGACTCCAATATTACAGACTGTTGTTTATTTCCAGACAAGCTTAATAAGGCATCAGCCTACTAACGTACCGAAGCTCATTCGGGATCATGTTATGTTTATTTAAAGACTGGATTACAGATCACAAAAGTTTTCTCAACATCTTTTTCGCAACTAGTTTAAATCGAGAAAATCAGAGATGGAACTTGTAATGAAATTATATTTTTTTAGATACCCAGTACCTGAGCTACAACTAGTAACAGCGCGTACCAGGCAGCTCGAAGAGGCGCGAGGGGTTGGCGAAAGAAGAACGGAAGTGGCGCGAAGTGAACTCGCGCGACTTTCCACCACGAGGCTGGAGCCCAGCGTGGCACTCAGGCGCAAGGAGTTCGAAACCAGAACTGTCAGGCGTGAAGCACGATCTCTGGATGTGCAACCTCAACATGGTAAGAGCAGAATATTAATCACAAAGCAACAAAATAAATAATATAGAATATAGATTTTTAACAAATGAACGTGAAACGCGATTTAGAGCAATTCGCTCGCCCTCCTCTAAAACCAACGTTATCTTCGTGCTAATAATTTTTAAGACAAAGCTAGGTACTGGTTGCTAGACATCAAATTTAAATAAATCTATATCATCAAAATCGAATGCCATAACGCGGGGTGAGGCGTTCCCCTTTGCCTAATTAAACTATTTGTCTTTTCATTTACTGGGCATTAGAATTCAGAAAGTCTACTAGGTTAGACGTATGGTACGTCTATTGGAAGCTTTTAACTTGGCAACTGTTTTACCTCTATGATCTTATAAGCTTGCTGAATAACGAAGTATGTGGTCCTTGGCTTGCCAAATTAATAAAAAACATTTTAGGATGTAGTTTTGTTCCAGAATTAAAAAAAAACATAAATATTTATTTTATGCTTTTAACCTTACAGATTTAGAACAGGATACGACAATCCTCGGCGGCAGCTTGTCAGGCAACCAGCTGATGATAACCGGCAGCAAACACCTCCATTGCCCACCTCCTGATGGATTTATCATGCCCGGTAAATAATTTATATCATTTAATTAACAGATTATCTAGAAACCTCGAACATCGTACTTTGCACATCTCGAGACAATCCGTTTAGAAGTATTACATTAGATTTAGTTCAGCATTAGGAAAAGTGACGCTTTTATTGAGTAATAATCTACCACCTACCTTGGAGCAGTCAAGTCATAGGAATTTATTACGTACGTCTATGTATAGTCTATACGTCTGTAGTCTTTGTTTATCATCCTCATCTTGCTCATCGTATGCTCCCTTAAGCTATAGAAGGCTAGTTGGAAGGGGGTACTACGGCAATAGAATATAAAAGTAAACTTATGTTCGACAACTCTTTCCTAGCTTTCATTAAAAAAATACGCGATGACAACCAAAACATCTTAGTGACAACTAAAACATCATCGTCAGATGGCATGGGGTTGTCTTTTTGCTATACACATGCTCATATACACATGTTAATCTACTCTAGTTATTACTATTAGTTTGAATCGTGAATTTTGTTTTGAAATTATATATTAGTGATTGTTTTCATGGTTGGTATCCTAGTACCCTTTTTCCAAATCACGTTGTAGAAAAATAAATTTAGAAGTGGTCTAATCAAAACATTTTGTCGTATTGTAGAAACAGAAAAGGTTCAAATGCGAACAAGGTCGAATAGTACCGGTAGTGAAGGATTATCCATTAGAAGACATCATGCCACAGGTGAGCTTACATCGCTATTCCATTCATTCTACATCACTTTAGAACATAATGCACATTTCTTAGGTTTCTATTAAGAAAGTATGAGGTATACGTCCATTATCTAACGTCAATATTTTCTTGAATCCCTGATTTCTGGATGAATAATAGGCGGTCACCTAAACATTTTCTTTGTAGTCTTATATCGGCAATCCTGTTTTATCTATGCGATCTAAAGTGTTTATAGACAATATTAAAAAATAATTTAACATTAGAGCAGAAGTGAAACTTCTAAAAAGTAGCCTACGTGAGACTGAGTACGTATCAGGTGCCAGGAGTATCAGGAGTTACATGATAAATGTAAGGTTTATAATTGCATACCAAGCTTACAAATTATTTAATATTTAAATGCACCTAAAATAGGATACGAATTGTGTAATGTATGCTATCTCAATCTCTCTTATACATTTATGTATTTGTTTCTTTATCTTGAGGCATTTTCTTTTCATCGAGTGTCAAATTACATAAGTTCTAAAGAAGTTTCACTTCAAAATGAGCTAGTAATACTTATTCTATCCAACACTAGAGATAACAAATTAAAACAGTTAATACAATAATAAGACACCTGATACATTATTTTTCCGCTATAGTGTTTTTCCGGAACAGTGACAGATACAACCGCCGCACTGTGTATTTCGCAATCGCTATAAGGTGTTTCTTAATGCACCAATTTTTATTATTATTGTTGACAAATTAATTGGGGTCGCAGGTTATATTAGGTTCAGTTTAAATGTCACTTAATTGGATTAAGAGTCACATATGCTTGGCTGTTATATTGTCACATTATTGAATTGTTGAAGTACACGCAAATTTGCCTACAGTCACCTTACACCTTGTTCCGGCGAACGGACACGCACGTGCCCTGCAAATTTCTAGATTGTTACTTTCGTTACTATTTAAAAAAAAAAAACTTAATAGGTTATTTACGCTTAAATGCAGACTTTAGTTCTAAAGTTTTAAATACACTACATTTGCAGTCTTGTCAGTTTTTAATTCCGGTATTGGAGTAGCATCAATGTAGTGTTTTGTATGAACATTAAAATAGATATAAAATACAGCACACAGATTGGTCTAGATGTTGCTTATTATAGCAAATTAACATAAGTAGAAGTTCATGATATACATTTCATTTCTGCTGCTATCTAATAGATTTTTTCTTGTAGAATGGCTAAAACGGTGCAAACATTTACAATATTATGTATACTAATTATAGAGTCCCTTTAGCAATTTTTTGCGTTAGTCTGCCAATTTAGTATGGACAAATAAAGACGATTGCCTGCCCATTAAAAAAAAAAAAAATTTTACGTTAGTCAAATTTAAGCTTACGCTAACTGTTCACTATAAATAAAACGTTAGAAAATATAGTCTAAAATTATTTTTTTTATACAATTACTATTATTATTCAATTGGGAATTTTGTTTGCCGGAAGATGTTGTTACCTTTATCGTTGGTTTATTATATTATTATTAAATTTGCTTAGAATGAAAAAAATAACGCCATCTACCGGCAAATAGTTGTAACACATCGCTCTGGCATTGCAAACGCTTTATTGGCGGTTGCGCGTCGACATTTCCGTGGAGCGCCCTCTAACGGGATATTCCGCCCCAAGATGGCAGTCACGCGAAGAGACGTATGGGGCTGAACAGAGAGCAAATGGAGGCCATGAACCGGGTGTCGCTGCCGGGCGAGGGTCCGCAGAGGCCGACGCAGCTCAGCCTCGCGCCGCCCTCCGACTCGACCTCGGCCTCGGCCTCGGCGCACACCTCGCCCTCGCCCACGCCCACTACGCCCGCCGACTCAGGTCCCCCCGCCCTGCCAACAACAAACACGCCTCGTCTATCTAGGAATGCTAATGCTCCCTCCCTCGTGTCAAGCAACTCCCCATGTGTAGCACAAATTGCCTATGATTATGAATAAGAAAATCCCTAGAATCGCATGAATTTTAAGTTGATCTTTTCCTGACTAGCTTCCGACTGTTCTGGTCACAAAAGTCATTTGCCATATCAACTTAAATTCCTGAGGTCAATCGGGCATTCGCTTATTTATAATTATATGTAGTTTATGTTTAAAGTTAATATACCTATTGTTAGTTAGTATTATTATGCCCCCCTGCTCTCTCCTGCTACACCTTTAACCATTGTGGCGAATTAATATTGTAGTATTTACCTACGTAAATTTTCGTGAATGGGTATCAAATAATGCAGGACCGTATAATTGTTTTCCCAATAAAGAAATAGACTAATGTAAACAATCGTCCAATATGAATATAATCATAGTTAGCCTGTTTAAATCTTTTTCATATTTTGCTATGCTTAACTTAAGTTTCCTCAGTTTTGTTCAATAGATCCATATTTCAAACGTTTATTAGAATATCGTAAATCTTTAATCATAAGAGCTCTAAAGTATTTTTTTTTGTTTCCTAAATTACCTGCATGGCTTTGATTATTCCAAAAGAGGAATACCAGGAAAATATAAAAGGGAGGGAGCCCTGTGTATTCTAACCTATCTTCTTTGCTGAGAGCAGTATTAACGGAATGCGTTGTTGTGTGCTTCGTTTGCTACTAATGCCGACTAACCGTTCGTGACACTCGATGTTTAATATATTAACATATACCGAAATACGTTCTACACAGAATTTAAAACTGAACTGTTCCTCTACAGGATTTGCCGATGATATTGTGACGAGGCGACATAAAAAGGATGCACAGCTGGGAGGTATGTTTAAAAAAAGTTTTGATTAAATTGTTCTTACCTACAGTTTGATTCGACTTAACATTATTTGTTTTTTTTTTTTTTTAACTTTATGTCGTCGCGGAAGGTAGCTGCGAGTGTAGCTTTGCGTAGATTAGGTTAGGCGTCAGGCTCGATGATAGGCTTATACCAAATATTGAATTCTGAGAAGTTATTAAGTTTGAATCGGACTGTACTCCGTTGGCGACGACAGGCGATATCTATAGAGTCGCAGGGTGTCTTTGGATAAAAGCGGCATAATACCATGGAATTTAGAACACCCTACACAAAAGACTAGTTTCAAGTCAAAATGGAATTGACAAGTGCGCCTCAACCTAGATCTTATCATTGCTTTCTAAGATGCATTATTGTCATTAAGAGCGCTGGCCTTTACAAAAAAAAATCCGTCGATTGATATAATGAACATGCAGTATGTTTGGCATAAATTTGCGACGCACATTAAAAGAGTTCCCGTTATCACATCTATTCAATAAACTCTCGCCATCATCACATTACCATGTTTTTTTAATGTAATGTACGCATCAAAAATGCCATCCATGGACTATTTGAATTAAGAAATATTTGACTCTGATTTTTAATAATTATCTGGAATGTGAGACCAGAAAGCGTACCTTATAAGCGTATCTTATAATCGTGTCTTATATTTGATCAAAATTCATAAACGCATGAAAGCATTGTTTACCCCAAAATATTTTAACACACGTGTTAGATAAGGATTTATTTTTGCTTATTTAATGCCAAAAACCTATGTGTGGAACCTACTGAGACTCGTAAGATTGCGCTAGATGGAAAGTTAAATGACAGATTGTAGATAAGGGTATGATGATTAAACCAAAAGTCCGCACATAACTTATCTCTAGCTCGCAATTAATAAAGTAATAAATAAAAAATAATGAAATTATCTTTTATTTATCATGTAATTATCTGTAATCGTTACTACCGGGCGATATTGAAACCAAACGCGATAGATTTCATTGTGTAATTTTTTGTGTGTAAATAAATATTTCACTTATGTTTCGCTACTTGAATAACACATTATCAAGCAACGCTAGAATTGAATGACCACGAATACATGTTTGTGATTGTACAAAGCGTTTATAATTGTTTTTTATCGTAGCATATATATAAAAAGTTAACGAGCGTTATATGCTGTTTTTTTGTTTGTTACACTTTGCAACGCATCACATAACTGATTTGTAATTTAAATGTATAACGTAATTTTTGCCTTGTTTTTGGGTAATCAACCAGCTTTCTTCATATTTAATTTGCTAATAATTTTTAACTCATTTGCCAGGGTTTAAGCTAGGTGAAGCTATAAGTACTAAGATTATAATGTATTAATTTTTCTTTAACAGAAGAGGAACGTGCAATGCGAAGGGTGTCCTACCTGAAGGCGACTTGGGGTGATCGCTTACATTTGGATAGCGACGTGGAGCCTGATGCAGAACATTACGCCCTTAGAAGGTATAATCTCGTAACTGGTTTCAGCCCTTATAAATTAAATTTAAAACCGTTTTTGCCACAAGCTACCTTAATTAAAAGCAAGTTCACTGAGACGAGAATGATTATGCGTGTGATAGAAAGGGATGGAGATACTCCTATCTCGCTCGCACGTGTTATGTTACATTGTCAGCTGTGGTCAATGTAAAGCCAGGTCATCGAGATGAAAAAAAACGGGCGAGACAAAAGAACAGACAAACTTGTATTATTTTCTCTCCTTACGAAATAATCGTCAACGCTTACATTCTTAATCTTGTCTCGATTAATTTGCTTTATGTTACTAGTTTAAAACAAGTTCTGACTTTATACTTTGAACTAAATGTTCGATAGTTTAGTATGATATAGAAATACCCTATAGTATGTTATGTGTACATTTTATGTTGATTTATATAACAAATAGACAAGATTGCATGGCAGTTATAAACGAAGTGCCTTGTACTCCCAAGAGCCTGCCTGTTAGACCCTGAGTGCAATCGTCAATTTTCGTTAATACGTAATTTGTCCATGAATATGTTAGAGATGTATCACTCCATTTTATTTGTACCTACCTCGTTAAATGTACCACATTGTATGTTGTAGATAGATACGTTTAAAAATTACAAAATGTTGTCAATATCACTGTCTAACAATTGAGTGTGTTTACAAAACGGGCTCCGAATGGTTTTTGTACTTGTGTTTTTCCGTGATAAAACGCAGTGCTTACCGAAAATGGCGTCCTCCACGATTGACTGAAGACATTACGCCGCTGCTGAGAATATTCGACCCCCAAGCCACCCTTCCCGTGCGGTACGTCGCATGACGACGCGATTTCGCTACTCGCCGATAGATGACGCTTCTCCAATGTGTGGCTGTTTACAGCGTTAGAATGATAGATGGCGCTAAATGTCCGCAAAATCTTTCTCGGGTTTACACTCGAGAATATTGTACAAAGCCTAGCATCATTAGACCCACTTCATGATATCACCGGCCAATGCCTAAAAGCCAAGCTAAGCTCATGGGCTTTGTTTTTTTATTATTCAGTCAATAATACATTCTAACAAAAAATCATTTTAGCAGTGTTTGTCGTAAAAGCGGTGTCTTATAATAAGTTAGATAATGTTTTGTTTTAGCTTGAATTAGCTGTATATACAGAAGCATAAAGAAAGAGTTTTAACTGGTCGCATGATCTGCAATATGATTCCTACATGGTATATACCTATTTGAACTGCATGTTTATAGTCCGTTTTGTGGCTTATATTTGTAAGCATGTTTGTTAGATGTCAATAAATTATAAATGTTTTAAGTTTCAGAAGTCAGAGTAAGTTGGTACTTGCCGCCAAAGTATATTTTTATTTGAAGATATTTGTATTCGTAAACTGTATTGATATATTCTAACTCTACCAATATTTTCGTGAACAGTCCAGAGAAGAAAGGGCAAGAGGCGACCGAAACTACCGACGCGTTAGAGGCTGACGTGCAAGGCAATGTTCAAATTAAAATGGTTGTCAGCAACGGAAAGGTAATTTATTAGCATACATTAAAACATCCTCGCCCATCATAGTGGATTTAGATCTCAGATCCTATTTTCTCATCCAATGCCGGTTGGAAAGCTGTGATAGTAACCGAGAATTAACGAATTTATCACCATTTAGTTACAATAACCTAGCTTTAACGATTTTATCAAACGTTAGTAAAAATAACTGAGCTTTAACGATGTTACCACAAGCTAGTGATAATAACCGATTTATAACGATTTTATCAAAAGTTAGTGATATTGACCGAGCTTTGACTATTTTATCAAACGTTAGTTACATTAACTGAGTTTTAACGATTTTTTTTTACAAGTTATTTTTATTACCAGGTGTTTTTACCTGTTTTGGCTGTTACTAACAATACAGAACCGCATTATTCCCTAGGCAGTGAATTTTCTTGACCGAGAACCGATATATACCTTTTTTTTAAACCTGTATCATAATATTTGAATGAGACAATGATAAAAGATTAGAAAAGGTTGGGCCTGGTTTGACCGTTCATTTTGCAAACCAAGTTTAATAAAACACGATTTGCTATACGTTCGAACGTTGAAGCTACACTAACAAAGAATAAATAAATTTAAAATCACAATAACATAATTTTCGAGTGCCCTTAAAAAAATCTAACCACTTGATTAATTTGTCTTCCGAAACCTCAGTGACCCTTTAAACAACTCATATCCTAACATCACTGATTATTAGAAAAACTTAATAAGAATTATGTTTGTTTATGGTAATACCGGTGGGGCATCGGTATTACAGTAGGTAGTATGCCCTTTTCTAATAACGATGAACAAGGCAAAGTAACGCCTTCATTAAAGACATTACTAGGCATTGATCAATCGCTCATTAATATCCCTCACCTAGGAATTCGTGAAACGTTTTTTTTCCCATAGACATGGCCTATATTTCGTTTAAAGCGATGCCTAGATTTAGTGTAAACGGGCATTAGTTTGTTTGGAGTATTTTATGTAAATAAGTTATTAAATAACGTATTCGAAGTATGATGTGTGACAATCGACTTACCAGAAACGGACATAAATTAGTGATATCTGCATATCGTCTGCGAAAGGTGCAGAACTCCTTTGTGGGGTTGAGTATACGCTTTTACAACATGATTCCTAAGGAAATTCTTGACCTAACAATGCATACATTTAAAAAATGTGTAAAAACGCATCTAGTACAGCGAGGTTACTATACATTTGATGAATTCCTCAATGACAAGGTAGATTGGAAGCAGCCAGCCTCGCTCCCATCTCCCGCAAGAGAGCAAAATGATTTTAAATGTTGATGTTGGAAAAGAGCAACTACTGAGTTTCTTGCCGGCTCTTCTCAGTAGAATCTGCTTTCCGAACCGGTGGTTGAGTCACTACAAACATACATACTTGACGTTTCAAAAGTGCTTATAAAGTAGGCCTACTTGAAATAAATGAATTTGAATTTGAATGTAATTGGTGGTGTGTACCCACAGCGCGCGAGCGACAGGTCGTGGAAGCAGGTGTGGGCCGTATTGCAGGGCACCAAGCTTTACTTATACCGGAACCATCCCACGCAGGTGAGTGATCTCATGGTTTACTAGCGTACCCAGCCCGCTTCGCCGGGCTAGATATTGCTTTATTTTATTTAAACAATAAACTTACATCATTAAATTTTTAATTTAAGTCTCATAATATATTCAATCATTTATTTCTGTCCGTTTTTATTCTCTTCTATTCTCTTCTCGAGCGGGTGAAGATCATTATCTACACCCATGTACACCCAACAATAGAATATCATCATAGTAAATAAAAGCTATGATGATATTCTATTGTTGGGGTACTCCTAAAAAATTGTTCCGATCGTCACCAAAACTTTACAGGATTACTCGCCAGGTCAATCCGGAGATTAACTGAAAGTTTCATTGAAATCGGTCCAGCCGTTTCGGAGCCTATACGGAACATACCCACACACTTTCTCTTATATAAATATAGATATACGTAACATAGAAAACTTAAGACGCTGAGAACACGAAATGAGGTTCAAACGACATATATGTTCTACACAGGATACTCTTGACCATATTTCATACTTAGCGTATTTTAGTTATGACCGTTTTCACTGACTACGTCAAGGCAATGCCTAAGTTAGTAACGCCCAATCCAAGAATATTTCCAGACCTTTCACCAATCAATTTTTACTATAACTCATATACCTAACTTGTCTATGATTATTGCCACAAGGCTCATAGACAAGTTATTCTTTGTTTTTATTATTATATTTTTTTATTTTGCGTATGGATTTAAAGTTATTCAAATGCCGAATTTACATATATTTTTCTCATCTGTAAAATGTCAGTTTACAAGTTCCCAAAATATTACGCACTGCGAAATTGGTGTCGTAACTTTAGATGGCGCCTAACGTCGATGGTCATCATATGAGAATTTTCAACTTTTCCAAAGTTTCAAATTTTGCAGTAAGGTTTTTAATCTAAGGATAAAATACTATACTAATAGGGAATATTGATTATTTTCGTTCTGTCACCGTCGTAGTGGAATCACGGTGGAAATCCTTACAATAAGGTGGAATACCTTACAATAAGGGATATCCAAATCACACATAATAAGATTCAGAGATTTTTATTATTTTAAGAGATATCATATTTTTTTATGACCTTATTTAATATTTTTATCATTTTGTAGAACCTTTTTGGTTTTTTTATGGCAACAAGTGGGTAACCAGCAAAATTAAGTATCACCTAAGAAATTACAATTGCTGTAGCCTTTATGAAACATACTCGTAACTCAAATTTATCGAAAGTGCGAGCGCAGTAGTTACAAAACCTAAATCTCATCTACTAAAGATTACGAATAGGTGCTCAAGTTTTTTGTGTAACCCATTTCTGTAAATTATTTCTCAAAGGTGTTTTTATTTGAAAATTAATCTTCTGTCTAATGACAAAAAAATTAAATGAATGCGTTCGTTATAATAAAAAAAAAAAGATTTATATGACCCATGCGAATACTTCGCACCTACTTAGTACTTATTATTTTGCAACTAACTCGACAGAATACTCAGGCCGTTGTTATTTTCTAAGTAACAACAAGCGATATGCTTTTTAACCTTGCGGTTCAATGGAGCCGCGTGTATGTCCAGTCCAAATATTTTGTGGTAATGGAGCTCTTGTTTTTATGGTATTTTTCCTGTACATTGTTTTTTTACGTTACCCATCATAATATGTACATGTCGTGTTTTTATGTATTCCTAGTATTTTGGAAGGTATTTTGTAAAACAACTTCCTTTGCAATTTTGTCATAAAGTTTTAATAAAACGTAGTGCGAAACGAATCTTCGGTATTTAAGTAAACATTATAGATTTTTAAAAATTAAAAAACTATCATTAAAATTAATAAATTATGCTTTTAAAAAACTAAGTTTTTATTTTTTTTAACCTTAGAGACTTAAACAAACATTCACCGCCATTTGCATCAATACAAATACAGAACTACAGAATGCTTTGAACTCGACGACGCGACGCTTTATTTATTTCGTCAGCATAGGCCCTTAGTTATGGTAAAGGTATAAAAAAAAACGCACAGCCTTATATCACATGGCTGGACGGCCTCATTAAAGAACTTAACACAGTACATAAATTTATTTGCCAAACCAAATAAATAATGGTAAAATAAAATGGTTGTTATGGCCAAAAATCTTCGCATTATATATTCAGCAGCTATCTTGTTTAACATATTAATAGTCATATTTCCTGCGCACCATATATGTAACACACCTGGCTTCCTCACACCTTGAATTATTATGGTGTGTTCACACCATATACTCGTAACTGTCACGAGTTATCGTGACAGTTAAAAAGAGCACTCCCTGTGCAGTATGCATTGAAATAAGGAAATCATTGTTCCTTTTCGTTGTTTTATTATACCACTTTCTAAACGATTTAGCTAATTTTACAAAAAAAATGTGCATCTGACTGTTGATATTTATTCGGTGCACTTTTTTTTATTTAAAGCAAAGATTTCTTATTTTCTTTTAAGCACTTTCCATTTATGGGAAAAATTCCAACGTCAAAATCCAAAACTGAAAACCGTACTGAAACCGTAAAATTGTATAAATACTAATGGCACATCGATTCTATGACTACATTTATAATAGTTTTATATATCCTGATTTTATTTTATAAATTAAATCTAATCTAATTTGTTTCTCCATGGAAGGAGTGCTAATTCTCTTACATTCTCATACTCAATGCTTAAACCAAGTTTATACACACTAGATAAATATTTCTAAATGTAATCACTTCCAATCGCATATTAGGTTGACAGACCGTGAGCGTTGTTTTTACGTGCCCCCTACTATGCCGACGATGTAGGAGTTTCAGCCAGAAACAGTTACAATATAACAGATGTCTAGTTAAAACTTCGATAAGAATTCGGTTAAAATACCATGTGGCTTATGATAAGCAACGTAGATAATAATAGCAAGGAATGTTGACCTTGACTAAGTATAATTTATATATCCACAATCTTATGCTATCCTTACTACCTTGCTAGTCCTTGTTAATATTATAAATGCGGAAATGTGTGTTTGTTTGTCCTGTATTGTCGTAAAAAATGAGTAACATAGGCTTTTATCCTAGAAAAAAAAATGATTCTCACGGGATTTGTAAAGAACCGAAACAAACGCGGACGAAGAACGCGGTCAACAGCTAGAATACCTTAAATGTGTTCTAGAATCGGGGCTTCTTTTCGCTAATTTGGGACTTCCAAGTAATGAGATTGAGACAGTTAATTAGATAAATTATAACTTTTGGTTTTGCTATGAGGTAATCACATTGTGCTCACGATGTCTTACATCTTCTCACACTTTAATGATTTTTTTAATACTAACAAATTCCTCAATAAAGTCTACTTTCAAAGTTCTTTTGTATCAACAACTGCATTTATCTAGTCAAAGCACAAAAGTACTTAGGACTTAAACTCCAGTTTGCTACATAAGATTAATTATTGCTATTGTATGTAGTTTATTGATTTTTATAAGCTACATCAAATGTTGGAAAAAAGTACAGTTCGAAGTCCCATGGATATACCTGTACAATGTACATTGGTAAATTTTTTTTCAGAAAGCGGTGTTTTTTCACTTGTGTAAACGTAGATTATGTTTTGTTTTCGTCGAAACCTAAATCAGACTTGCACCGCCTGTCTGACGCACGTACGAAAAAGCTTATATTTGTTGTTATGTGCTGTAATACGATGAAGCTAATAAACTATGCCGTATTGACCTGAGGGTTAATTGCGAAATACTCTTAAACAGCGTAGTATTATATAAAAAGATAAATCTGCCTTTGAATGAGCAATTGTTGTTATATAAATAATCTGTATCTCGGAAACGGCTTCAACGATTTTCATTAAATTTAGTATCCCCTGAAAACTAAATTTCATAAAAATCGTTGGAGCCGTTCCCAAAATTCTGATTAAACATGTTTCGAAGGCGAAATCGAAGGATAAATCGATCTATTTTTAAAAACTGTTTATGTATATATCATTTATATTATGTATATATCATGTATTAAGGCAATATACCTAATTAGAATACAAAAGTACATCTCGCCATCATCCTCGATGTTTTAATAGCTCAGGTGGGACATCGGGCGGTCCCGAAACCAGAAGATCCCCGGTCGAGTCCAGATCATTAATTCTTTCCTTTTTTTTGCTCGATATTTTTTTGTAATTGTTTATTTATACTTATAGACAGAGGCAATCCATAGCATAATACGTATTCAAATATTGAATGAATAAAAGATATACCGGAGCCATACCTCGTCGCTGCTCTTCTCCGTTCTTAATGCATCGAAATTAATTTAAATTCCTTATGCATTATTTTCTGCTAGGCTGCTAGCTGTGTTCAAGTCTAGGGTTATTCAAGGGGCGGATAAATAAATTCCTTAAAAGCCGGCAACGCATTGGTGGCTCCTTTGGTGCTGCAGATGTTTATGGGCGGCGGTGATCACTTACCATCAGGTGACCCACTTGCTCGTTTGCCCGCTATTAATATTAATAAAAAAAAAAAAAATATTAATTGCGAGATACTCATATTGTAGAATAGCTCCTGAGTTACCTAGCAGGTTTTTTTATGGCGTCTTTGCGTCGGGTCAAATCGAGTTTTTTTGTATTTTCGAAGCACCGAAAGAAATCGCTATGAGGCCACCGAATTGTACCCTCTTGTAATGTTTATATCTCTGTAACTACTTTTTTTCTTTGGTGTACATTAAAAGTGTATTCATTCATTCATTCATTCATACGTTTGTATTTAGTGTATCTTTGGTAGGAACTCTATATAATGTGTCTCTCATTCACTTATAAAGGGTACGACGTAGAGTGCCGAAGCGTCGAGTGTTGTGGCTATAAACTTTAGAATGAAATTATTTTAAGCGCACGTAGGGCCTTTCACGCACTGTAAATGTCATAGCAGTGCTCGAATTAACTGCTTACGTAAGACGCCATCCTTTAACTGACGTAGGTGAATTTCATATCAACGTGTGAGATGAAAGTGGAAATAAATTCGGGCCACAATAGCTCAATGGTTTGTAAATGACATTTGTTGCAGGTCAGAGCGCAGTCTTGGAATGTATTTTTCTTGAAATATATTATCTGTGTATTATTGTTTATATTGATATTTTTTCTTTTAATTCTAGTTTTACTTAGGACTTTTCCTATCTATAAGCATGTCAGCCTCATAATTTTATTCGATAGCAGTGTATCTTAACTAAATATCAAAAGCTACTTATTCCGGTTACCTGTGACCGAGGGCCTGGTAAGACACTCACTTAATCGCCTCACCTGTTACGTTTTAACTAAAATGATGTATCAGATCCTTCTTAGTATGTATCTAGTATTTTTGAGATGTGATTCATTTAAATTTAGAACAACCAAAGGTTAACGGGCGATATTTAAAAAAACTATATTAACGCGGATGAAAATGCGGGTAACATCTAGTTAATTGTTTTAATAATAATCAGCTTCAGCTCTTTTTATTTGTCACCTACAGCAATTCCTGCAATAAGTTATAAAGCGTCTAGAATCCATTCGACAAAAATTAACAGACGACTTACAGCTTACGTTAAATTTCGTTTGGGAACCTTGTCTAGGTTACTCTAGTAAATAGATCCATAAGTAAATTTAGGGTCTAGGAGTGGACAGGTCATAAAGTGTTAGTTATACTAATGATGCCATTTGAGTTTCTATGGAACGTCTTAAATCACAACCTTATACATTAAAAACCTACATATAATTATGTAAGAGGTCTTTGGTTAGATATTATTTAATAGCGCAAGTCCTTAAGGCGTAGCTATCCGCTCACGCCGGCGTATTCTCCCACTGATCAAAGGACGGCCATAAACTTAATTTGCTTTGAAGACCATTTGCCATTTCATTAATACAGCCTACATATTTCTCGGCGCAATAACGAACATCGCTTTAACGTTTCGATACCCCTTCTACGCTCAACCGAGCCCGCAATAACTCCTTAATGCGCTGAAAATAGAGGTCATTTTTGATAAATAATAATTTCACTTTCACGGAAGACATTCCGCTATTAGATTTAGGTGTTCCTAGAACTGAAAGCTAGCGTTTCCAGACGTTTATTAGTGTACAGATAACGTGAACTGCACTTTAGTAGTTAGGCGAAGTGTAAGCAGAGTTTATTGCAATTGACTCTTGACACAGGAAAGTCTGACGCGAAGTTTGAAATGTTGAGATCTAATTTGGGTGATTATGAAACAATTTTAACAGTTAAGATGGTATTAAGAGTACGCTGGCCTGTAGTATATCACTGTGCGTGTGCGCTGAAAGCATTATCTTAATGTTAATTCGAATTTCGAAACTGAACATACTTGAAGAGAGCTAGGCATACCTCCCTAATCTTTCCTGAAAGCAAAACATGTCCTAGAATAACTGTCGAAACACTAATCAAGTCAATATTAACACCAAATATTGTTTCAGGAAATACATATAATAAAGTAAAGTATCCTACAGTATTTTTATTTTATTATTATAAGTGGATAATTGGCATTGCAAGTAAGCTTACATTTGGGAGTATATATTAATTCGTAACTCTGAAAGCACACGTAATTTTAGTCAGTATCGTAGATAAAGAGATTAATTGAGTAAATCGAAATGTATCTTATTCTACAATTACCTCACCTGATCATTCTAGTACGGATTTATTCGCTGCTAGCGGAAATGAAAATGAATGAAAAAAATGAACCTTAACAAATGCTCCTTTGTGTCGGTCTTTGTGTTATGTCTCTTTTACACACCGACACGAATGCGCAGTCATTTTTCATTGGAAAAATGCATCGAGTTTCCTCAAACGTTATAAATAATATTAGCTGAAAGCCATTTATCTATAGGTCATCATGTATTTTTCTACTCTTGCTATGATTATTCAGTACATGCACAGTAACATTTTTAACATCTGACGGTTTAAAAACTGATCATCTCGAGCTTCCGCAAACTAAAACGATGCGTATTTGCATGCCAAACGGCAACCGTATACAAACGATCTATGTGTAATAGAAGGCTGTACAAACAATGGTTGTCAAAAATTCGGTATTCATACCTGTACTTCACTATAATTTATCACTGTATCTTATACAATCTATAGTATTTAAAAGCATTATTTAAAATAACTGACACTCAAAATATGATGCTTCTTATAAACTGACATATAGATTAACCGGGTCGCTGTTGTGCGATAAAAAGTCACCTGGTATGTACTAGTGTCTCCGTGTTTATACTAGTAGACCTAATGGATGCAGATTTATTAACTGTAAATACCTAATTGATATTAATTATTATACACTGTTTATTAAATTCCGTAGATACTATTCAAAATATATAATATTCAATTTACAGTGATTGTCGTAATGAAGTGGTTAATCCAAATACATTTTAATGAATTCGATACTCAATAAATTTGATGGTAATTTGTCACACCAGCATGATTGTGTTCTATTTAAATATTTACCCGTAATAATTTTATATCTTGCACCAACCCGCACTTGGCCAGAGTTCTCATTATGGGAGGAGGATGATATGATGATGATGAAGATGATGATTTTCAATAACAAGGGTTTCAGAGATTCCATTTGAATTGTCGGGCTTCCAAAACCCTGTGGTCTGATAAGTAGGAGGCCCCGGGTTCGACCGGGGGCTATTTTAAAATTGATTATTTCTGAAATTTCCCCTGTCTGGTCTTGCCAATGGTTTACCAACCTACGGACAGCGATCTATTGTTTCGGTACGATGCTAGTAAGAAAATCATACCCCTAACCGGTTGTCCCACTACCATGTTACATTGCATCATCAGATAGGTGAGAAGGTTCTTTTCCAAAGAACTGACTATTTACTTATCAAGACACCATTGTCACTTGACTGTCTTTCGTTTTAGCATAGGCCTCCCCAGCTTCTTTTATGCTTCGCGATCATAAATTCTGCTTATCTATGGTACTCCTGCTACTGTTTCTCTTAGGTCGTCTTC
Source organism: Pararge aegeria (assembly GCF_905163445.1). Classification (NCBI taxonomy): domain Eukaryota; kingdom Metazoa; phylum Arthropoda; class Insecta; order Lepidoptera; family Nymphalidae; genus Pararge; species Pararge aegeria. The sequence goes on along the minus strand of NC_053185.1, from coordinate 16,524,347 downwards.
TCACCTTCGGAATGGTCTTCTTTTTCTTCTCTTACCGTCTCTAGAATACCACTCTGTTATATCTTTAACGCCAGTTTCTTTTTTTCTTCTCATCAAATTAAATGACCAGTGAAAATGTTACATAGCAATAAAATATATGCTTACGTACATTTTAACTGCCTCTTTAGCATATTAGGTTTTATCGCGCTTATGATTAAGCATTGACACCGTTTCGCGTCCTGGAAAGGGGTGATTTAGTGCTCCATAAACCGTTTGATTTAAGGGTAACAATTTACAATTAACTTTTATATGCGCAGGGATTATGCACTGTGTGTTTTGTATCACTCCGGGATATCGGACCTGCTGACCCGGTTAAACTTAACGATATCCCTGATGTAATACACGTTGGCAGGCATTCGTTCGGTATTTCGACCCCTTTGATACGTTCGTGTATAATTATCTATTTATCGGTTTAGGTAACGGGTTCAAAGCATACAAACGTTTATCGGTATCGGTAACAAAAAATCTGTTAATCCTACTTTGAATATACTTTAACGAGCAGGTAGACAACTTTGCAAGAAGAGCTGTAGGGTCTGGTTGGTTATGTATTTTTTTTTTAAACCAATTTACAGGCGCAAGGTTATGACCCAATTGATATGTCCAAAGTGTTTATCCTATCTACTTGATTTAACGATTTAACATATAAAATAAAATATACTTGTCGTAGTCTTATGTTGTTGTATCAAAAATCATTATATAGGGGAGAGCACTGATATCTATAGTACGAGTTTTTACTCAGTTTAGGTACCAGTGATTCAACCATACATATGATTTCTGTCACAATTTAATAATCGTGTGAATAAATGATTTTTATTATTATTATTATCAACTAGTCCACATCAACTTCTATTAATTCCGCCTGTTTGTACCTACAGCTCAAATGTATTTAAAGACACTTAAAATGCAGTTTGCTTGTGCACCTACACCTTGCCTTGTCTCGCCCGCCATTACTATTTATGGGCTAGCTGCACTAAGAAGGTGAAGGCGAAATTGTAGAGCTTTGGAAATAGCAATAAGGGCCTTAACGCACGGATATAATGAAGTTAACACTGCTTCCCGGATTAAAAGTGTCCTATATCGGTCTCCAGGATGCAAGATTTCACCAAGATTGCTATAGCTTAAAGCTGCACAAATTCACACTCCCCGAAGGTTTTCTGGGACTTTAATAACAACATATATGACATAATACATAAACATAGATTTCTGAATGGTAAAAAGTAGCATTCACCGGTTTTTTGTTCTTTTAAATGTATTTATAGTAATTAAACAATTTCCGAGCAAGACAGAGAAAAATGTATAAATGAGAAATTCATATATTCATTTATTTCAAGTAGGCCTATTTTATAAGCATTTTTGAAACGTCAAGTCAGTCAGTTTGTAGTAACTCTACCACCGGTTTAGTAGGCAGACACTACCGAGACGAGCACACGAGAATCTCAGCATATTGCTCTGTTTCCATTAAAATTATTTATTTTCCAATTTCTTCTCTTATTCCGTATATTGCACTGACTAAACATTATTTGCTTTTAAATTCTGATGTCGTGCTAGACTCAGCGAATAAATAACTTTGTGCGAATGCTGGAAATGTTATTAGATTTTCGTTATCAAGATGTGGATTCAGTTTCGCCTTGACTGAATTTTAATTTAATCTGTGTGAATTATTAGAGCGTGGCTTTACGTAAAACCGCATCCCGTCGGATGGAGCGGTGGATCAGAAAATTCGGAGAACGTCTCTCGAGTGCCTACATTTATTTATGAACATTTTAGCACAAGGTACGTGCTTTTTTATTTGCAACCTCATCTGGTGGTACGCAATCATGCAGGTAATTGACATTTATATTTTGTATATTAAATCCGAAAGTGTATCCAAAACTGAAATATTTTTCAAATCGGACCAGTAGCTCCTGAGATCATCGCGTTCAAGTAAACACACAAACAACCAAACAAACAAACTCTACAGATTTATATATTAAGCACAAGGTTATAAGTATTTATGTATATTATTCATAAAAATATCTTTGTACCACGCTTACTTTGGGACTAGACGGCGATATTTTGTGTACTCTTGTAGTATTTTTATTTATTTATTTAAACTCGCCCTGTTCTTGCGGTTCGATGGAGACTACGTTAAAATAAATAAAAGAAAACTCAATAAAATTATATTTTTGAATACTTGAGTTTTATTAATTTTTATTGTCCTTACAATATTCAAGTTTTACGCTTAAAAATTAATGAAAAGATTTCTCAAAAGTAACATTATTATTTCTTTTTAAAACAAGTGAGTAAAAAAGAGTTTGGCTTAGTTATGGGCGTAGAACCTTCTCAAGGACAAGCGCTCCATACATATTCCATTTGTAACCGTACTCCGCAGACCGCAGGCAACGTCTGAGCTTAATATATGAAAATTGGTATTCGCTATTTATGCCTTTATTTATTGTTACATTTTGGCCGCCACTCAAATATTTTTTCCCATTATGATTATGATTATGCGCTTGTTGATTTTATCTCGATGATAGGTTAACGTTAAACGATCGGTTACGAAAGCGTTAGAAATGTGATATGAATTACTCGATCGTTGTTTGTTATAACATTTGGTTAGCTAGAATTTATTATATCGACTTCATAGATTGCGGATATTTGGTAATTTATAATTCCTGAATTTTCTCTCCGGTCTGGTGGTCGACCCTACCGACAAATACGTGCCGCCTAGCGAGTATCATACATTAGTCCAGCCTTGTACTCTGGAGGCAGCCGAATGAGTGGGCAAAGAAAATAGAGCTAAATAATATTCAAGTATTTTTTGCGACAGTCTCTTTGAGTTCCGCGATGGCCAGACAATATCAGGGTTCTCTTAGGACCGGTTTAGTAACCCAAAACAAGATCTCAAGGTCTAAAATGATAACCTTTATGAACATTTGCAGTAGGTAGTAAAGCTTTTTGTGACAGTACTACCGTCAGTTTTTTCCGCCACCCAGCGGCTTTGATTCCGGTCTGAAGGACGTGGTAGCTGGTGTTGTTCCAGGCACAAGAAGCTTAACACATGCTTCAGGTGTTTTGGTTTTTTTACCGCGACATCGAACCGCAACACTAAATCGCTTAGCGGCACGTCACCGGTAGGTTGGCCGCGGCCGAAGCCTCCCACCAAACGAAAAAAATAGTATTTTGTCGGAACAATTTTAAAATGTCAGACTGTGACAACACTGATAACGCTACTCCGACGATATTCCACATTTGTTAACGAGTATTTCACATATACTTATAGTTTTGGTTATTATACTGAACACCTCACTTTCCAAGTTCAAGTCGTGATTAACCGGTTAAATGAAATAAGACTAAAATAACGTCACTCACTCTACAATGCGCCTACGTCCGTTTCTTATTGAATGATGATTGATTGTATTTTAATGAGATTCAGTTTAATTCATAAAACGATCATGCATTTCAATATTGTATGATATTAAATTAATATTTTAGGAGATCTTTGTTCAATATTTTTGCAGTAGTAGAGTATTTTGTGACTGAACTCGGCCGGGGAAGTACTGTCGCCATGTTAATTGTTACAATTCCACTACTACGTTATTTAAAGAAAGTAAAGTTCTCACAGTAAGACAATTATTTATAGCAAAGGTTATTTTAAAGCAGTATAAGAGAATAGACCCTAATATTCTACGAAAATTAAAAGATAAACTTCGGAAAAATGTAGTATGTGATATTCCTATGCGTAGCAGAACTTTTTCTAAAACTTTTTTTTGCTTTCCTGGGTAGTTTTTTGTACAGTAAATGCAATAAGGTTCTTTCCATTGGCTCACTATCTTGCCATAATTGTAAAAAAGAAATAAATAAGTGGCTCCTAGATTTAGATTATAATAAGACTTAAAAATTTACTTTGTATACAAGAATAAAACACATACCTACCGTACACATACACATACATAAACACATTCGCATAATCACAAAACTACTATTGTTAGATAGACTAGATATTTTTTATAATCTATCATTTATTGAGTTTCATTTTTTTTTTTAATTCTTAACAATGCTTACAAATATTTAAAAAACACCATTAAAAATTTATAAGAAAAAAAAAACTAAAGACTAGATATTAACTGTTATTTACTTTGGAAATTTTGCAATTATAAGCACAAAGCCTATGTCTTATTGCTACTGTTAACTGGGGAGAGCACTGATAACTATCATACGAGTTTATACTCAGTTTAGTTATCAGGGCCTCTAGCTTATTTTATAGTTAAGCTTTGGTTTGACGGCTTTGACGGCCGAGTGGCGCAGTGGGCAGCGACCCTGCTTTCTGAGTCCCAGGTCGTAGGTTCGATTCCCACAACTGGAAAATGTTTGTGTGATGAACATGAATGTTTTTCAGTGTCTGGGTGTTTATTTGTATATTATAAGTATTTATATTCATTAAAAAATATTCATCAGCTATCTCAGTAACCATAACACAAGCTACGCTTACTTTGGGGCTAGATGGCGATGTGTGTATTGTAGTAGTATATTTATTTATTTACAATTAATTATCTTACTAAACAATTGATGAATTTCTTAATGACAAGGTTGCTTGGAAGCGTCCGGCTCCGCTTTCATCTCTCACAAGATGGAAAAATGAATGTTAAAATGTAAATTGTTGATGATGCAAAAGAGCAACTGCTGAGTCTTGCCGGCATCTTCTCGGTAGAATCTGCCTTCCGAACCGGAGTTAGAGTCACTACAAGCAGTCAGACTTGACGTTTTAAAACTGCATATATCAGGCCTACTTAAAATAAATGAATTTTGAAAAACTTGTCAGTATTTCGTCCATCAATTTAAAAATATTATTAGTTACTTTATTTCAAGAAATTTTATTCTTGTTCCCCCTCGTGCTCCGTGATTAGATCATTGATAAAAATCATCAATAATTCGCCATTATCCATCGAGACACAATCGTGGGCTTAAGCTATGTTTTGAGAGATGAGTCTATGCCTATACAGTTGCCTAAGCAGTGGGACACTACGCAGCGGATGATGATTATTGGAAACATTACATTAAGTAGGTAGTGTATTGTCGCCTGTTTGGTGTGCTTAATCAGCCGTGAACGCACAACACGTGCCAAGCCCTACGTAATATAATGACAGTCGAGAGTGCGGCCAGATTGAATTACGTTACCCGATATACGGTTCGGCCACGCGCTCGCTAAAATATATTGACCGCGCTATAAAGGCACTGAAGGCATCTATGAACAGGTTATATCGCTAACTAGAAACAAAAATAAATGGGCAGTCGTGGGTACTGCCGATAGAAATGCCTATTTGACAGCGGTGATAGCCTAGTGTCGTGTGGTAACGGCAGATCAGAACACTGCCACAAACACGAGGTCGCCAAACACCGATCTTACAATTTAACAGTGTTATGTAAGCAACACGATACCAATAAGTTGCAGCAATAAGCAGTCGTAAATATTATAACGTCTACAAAACGGTCTAGTACCTCATTAGAGAAACAGCTTGAATTGAAAATCTGCAGAAATTTTATAACGATCACAATTTATTTACAAGCTACAATGTTGCGCAGGAAACCTAGCTAGCTACTCGTAAATTTATTCTGCTGAAATGCTTTTTCATTCATTTCTTCCTTTATGAACGTGGAATGAGCGTACGGTGATGACAAATGAGTTTCTTTCAGTTTGTGACGTGAATCACAGGTAAGGGCGTTTTGTTCTTTTATCTATGAGAATAAGACGGTACACGTATGGATATATTATGGCTTTTGTATATAGAAATAAAAACAATGATTGTTCTTACGCAGCGCATCCTTGCGTCTGGCGAGACAAACTTAAGGATAAAAAGAATGAGATACACACACAATTGTAAATATACGTTTTGATAGTTTTTTAAATTATATTTGTTAGTAGCGTGGAGCTAGTGGCAAAAAAAAATTGTGAGTATTTTATATCTAAAAGAGTAGAGAAGAAATGTACAAAATAAACTTATGGGTTTGTTTTGTAAATTTCTTTAATCTATCATGGAAATATATGCATAATATCATATCTTTGTTACTGCATAAGTTTTGAGTAAGTTCCTACCTATGCCATCTCTATTGTCAACCCATTACAGAGCACGGGTCTCCTCATAAATCGAGTAAGGTTTAGGTCGTAGTCGTACCCGAGTGCGGATTGGCAGCCTTCACACGCCTTTGACAACATAATGGAGAACTCTCTGGCATGCAGGTTTTCTAACGATGATTTCCTTCACCTTTAATCAAGAGATGTTCTCTAATTGCTTAAAACACTCATAAATTGTTACGTAGAGATGTCCAGGGTTTTACCCACTAAGTTATCACCGCTTCGTATCTATGTATGATTTATTATTTAAAAAAATAAATTTTATGTACCTACTTAATTCAATATTGGAGAGTTAACTTCGCCCACTGGTTGTACAACAAGGCAAAGATGAGCTTTGCTTCGTGTGGGCTGTCCGTAATAAGAGTGCATCGCCTTGTTCGGCTGGCAGGAATGTTTTACATCTGTTTACAAATACCTAGGATTGATCTTCATGATTTATATGCTCTTTTGTTCTTTTGTTTTAAAGGTCGTTTACTTTTATAATTTAATAATTAACCACCTTACTTCCACCTTAGATTGCACTGCATCCTTAGATTACGTTTTATTATTTAGCCTAATTAGTTCCTTTAATTTAAACTAAACTTCCTTATATATTTTTCTTGTTTACGAATTACTTATCTGGTCAGTCTTTTGCATTAACTTAAATTATTGTGAATTGTTGCCAAGGCCATCATCAGATTGGTTTGGAATTGGAGCTATGCAGTAGGTCTCGCTACAATGCGTTGTGGTTTGTACCACTTCTCCAATAAATATTTTTCAAAAGTTTGCTGTCTGAAATAGTTGTTTTGTAGAGATTTCGCCAAACCTCGGTCATCAGCCTCTTGTAAAATACTACGGATAATATACTGCGGTTCTTTGAGATATTTTTTTTTTTCTGTCGGCTCCGCTCCGGGCTCCGCCCAGTGGCATTTCTTCTTGGCTTAGCTTTAGCTTTAGCTTTAGCTCTTTTAATGCCATGTATTAACTCTTATACTTGTATGAATTGCGTAGCATATACTACGAGCATAGATCGCACCATGCATCGTGTTATCGCTGAGCGATTTTGAGTATCCTTATGAGGGCAATATAAATCTAAGTGTCACAGTGTGTATGTATAAAAGTAATGGGAGAAAAAGCACATTTCAAAACGTAAATGTGTAAAAGGGGCCACTAGCTAAATTGCGATTTTTTTTCAGACAACCTTCAGATTAGGGAAATATTATAGAGGTGGACAGCTTATTTCAAAAACCCAATGAAAATCCTGAGCTCATATTAAACTTAAGTCGTCGTAATGAATTAAGTAGTCGTAATTGTTTTTAATGAATGAAATCTCCCACGCAAGCGTCAGGTGCGAGGAATGCCTGCGTAGGTAGGGACAGACGACCTTAGTGCTTTTGTTGTATTATTATAATTAGACCGCTGTCTGTTAGTGCTCCGATCGAAATAAACTAGGTTCTAAACATAGAGGAGTTGATAGTAGCAGCCAGTGTTGCCAACTTGGTCGTTTTGTTGTCATTTAGGCAATTGGTATATATTTAGTAACGAGCTTTTGGCGACCAATTTACGCAAACGCCGTGTCGACTGGTTGAAATGTTAGCTACTTTAAAGTTCCATCAGAATCATATACTCGTAGAAATGAGATTTCGTTTCAAGCCAGTTTAAAAAATCTTCTAGAAACAATGTCACATCTTAATAGATCCATTATATATTTTTTTCTATTTCCTTGATTCTTCAAGGCCACGCTTACCTCTTGTCTTGTACCTATTTTTCTCCGTTCTAGCCACTCTCTTTCATCTCTATAAGTTCTTGTCCCACCTTTACATTTCGTATATACTCCACTTCGGCTACATCTCTCTCTCTCTCTCTCTCTCTCTCTCTCTCTCTCTCTCTCTCTCTCTCTCTCTCGCTTTCTTTACCGAAATAAGACTTTGACTGCTTTAGATTAAATATCCCTGTAAAAACTGTGGCTTTAATTACTTGGGACCACTGCTTCATTGTTATTAAACTAAGACTCTTTAGATATTCGCAAAAAAGGGGTTCTTATTATTTACCTCATAAAACGTTAGTTTGACCGGAATACTTACTTTCACTTAGTTTTGAAAATAATTAATTTCGGTTTTGTTAGAAAAATACAGACATGTAGCTGTAGATATTAAGCATTTGTTTATTTATACAGCGATTTACAAATTATAAAGTCTTTTTATATAGTTTATGTATAAGCATGACAGGTATTGCTTGATAATTCAATTTTGCGATAACAATAAATCAATTTAAGCAATTGGCGTAGAGGAAGCGACACGTTTATCAAATCTTGCAACCAATGATATGAAACAACCCTTTTTATTCCATTACAAACCCTTGACTACAATGCAGTCTAGGCTGATAGTGAGCTTACAAGTATGGCAGTTATGTTAAACGTATACCCGTAATCAGTTTGTATACGGCAGCGTGAGTGATTACTTAAGAATCTGAAACATAGGTAGCTTATGAGCCTAATAAGCAGCGAGGATGGGCGATGGAGAGATAACTCTCTCCATCGCCCATCCTCGCTGCTTATTAGTTAGGAGTATCTCTACGTGATCAAATACGCGACCTCAGTAATGAGGGGATCCTTAGAAGAACTAGAGTTACCGACATAGATCTAAAGACTAGCTAGTCGCGAAGCTGAAGAGGCAGTGAGCGGGGCACATACCTCGGAGAACAGATGGACGTTGGAGCCTGAATGTGCTGCGACCCCGCAAAGCTAAAAGCAGCGTTGGTCGGCTTCCAACGAGGGGGACAGACGACGTTATACGAGTCGCTGGGAGCCGCTGGAAACAAGCGGCCCAGAACCTCGGATTGTGGAACTCCCTACAAAAGACCTATGTACAGTAGTGGACGTCAATCGGTTAAAGTAACGATGATCGTACCAGAATTCAAAATAACGCACAACTCACGAAGAGTTAAGAAATTGGCATAGTTGGTCGTCATATAGCACGACGAGTTGGACGGGTAATACTTTGTAACGTTTGGGGGTTTGTGTCTGTATTTAGAACTCCCCCGAAGCCCGATTAAGGGGTCACCTACCCCCTCTATTACTTTTAGTACTTATACAAACTTTGGTGCTTTAACTAAATGCGGCTCTTGTACCGAGATCGTTGAACTTAGGAAATCAAACCTCCCTGTCACAGTGAGAACCGTGGCTTTATGAAAGACCCCATGTTCGATCCCTGGCAGATACAATTTGAGAATTTATCGTTAGCATCATTACTTTGAATTCCATCGTTGGTCATAGATCTTTTGTAGGAAGTTCCAAAATTCACAGTTCTGGGTTGCTTGTTTCCAGCGGCTCCCAGCTACTTTCTTGAGGTCGTCTGTGTACAGTGGCGTGCACTTCATACATACACAAAAGCGCTGCATACCCTAACATTTTCATATAACTGGCAACGGAGGAGGATTTTGCCATTTTATGCCATTATACTTATTTATGCTTACCCTGGTTAAAATTCCTGTGCACGCCACTGTCTGTGTATCTCGTTGGGGACCACCAAGGCTGCGTTTACTGGTAGGGGTAAGAAAGCTATATTTTTTGAAATATTTCTAGTCTGGACGGGAGACTTCGTCTGTGGCTAGTTACCACCCTAGACAAAAAAGATGCGATTAAGCGTTACGGTAAGCCACGTTGACATCAATAATGCGTAAAGTAACAGGTTAGCCCGCTACTATCATAGACTATATCACCACAAATCAGTTAAAATTGCAGTCAAGGGCTAACTTGTAGTGAAATTAAATAAAGGTTCGAACTTTTAGCAGTTCCTTCGGTCTTGACTAGTCCTGCTTGTAGTAATAAGTAGAGTAAAAACGATTTAATATTTCACAAACTATCAATTTAAAAAAAAGGTTGTAGAACAAATGTTTTTAGTTTTAATGTAAACAACTAAAGGCGGAGAGCGTTCTGGTATTTTTTATATAACCCTGTATATTGTATACGAACGAAGACGCGGTCAGGGCTTGTTGCTTTTAATTGGAGTTACTTCATTACGTGCCCCCTGATAAATTGCTTTATTTCTTTTAACGCGTGAGGCGCGGCTGCTTAACTTGTCGCAGTAAGTCACTGTTTCCTGCCTCGGCAATTATAAGAATAAACAATAATCACTTCCTCCAGCCCCCCTTGCCGGCCAAGTCGTAAAGCGTTAACACACAGAAGCGAAGGCGGGCGCGGTCGCGGGTGGTCTGACCGTCTGACTACCAAATAAAATCAAAACTTTATTTATTCAACTTCTAAAGAATTTTTATACGTTACTACTTTTTACGTTTTAGGGAGATTTTCGTAATAACTGCGTGTGTTAACTTAATCTTCAAAACGTGGTCTGGTCTAAGAAGCCCAAAACCTACTGAGCTGATTATTCTTTTTAGTATGATTATCTCACATTATCACTTAAACTAACTAATTAAGAGGTAGTTAGAGCAATAATTAATTCTTAAGTTTTTTTATATCTTACTTAATTTACGTTAATTTTAACTTTATTTAAAAAAATATAAATAAAGTTGAAATTTACGTAATAATTGGGTACTTAAATTAAAAAAATAAATATACTGCGGTAATACACTCATCGCCATCTAGCCCCAAAGTAAGCGTAGCTTGGGCTATGGGTAATAATATAACTGGTGAATATTTTCATGACCATTATACATAAATATTTATAATATATATATACACTACCAAACACTGACAACCATTCATGTTCATCACACAAACAATTTTCCAGTTGTGGGAATCCAATCCACGGCCTTGGACTCAGAAAGCAGGGTCGCTGCCCACTGCGCCAATCGGCCACGAAATGTTTACTTTTGCTGGAATTATCGTCATAGTTAGCCGCGTACGTCCCAAAATATAGATTTTTCATTATTTTTAATTTCACATCAATCTAATAGATCTAGACTCTGTTAGTTTTTTTTTGTTTTTACATAAATACCAGGATGTCTAAAAACAACATTATCCTGTAGACTGTAACTAAGGAGCCCATATCGCTATCATGCTTGTTTCCACTAATGTGCCCGCCGATCCGCCACCGCTTTAGTCTGGGAAACGCTTTAGACTTCGTCGACGGCGGCGATTTAATTTGAGGGCGCTTCACTTTTTGCGTAATCGACGGACGACGTGTGTGGTGAATGATTACCATATTTGGAGAAGGACGGTGGTGCGTAAGAATAACAAATAATCGACACTTCATCTATCCGAAATTACAAGTTGGAGAGCACGGAAATTGGCCATATTTATTGTAGTTCTGAGATGACGCTGTGACTGAACGCTGCAGGTGTATATTTATATTGGATTCGTATTTTTTTTATGCATACACCCAACCTTATTTTTACAAGTTTCACGATTATAGTTTTTTTTACTACTTTGTTATTACTGTGATTTGTGAAATAATATTTTTTTTCATTCGGAGACATAAACCAACTAGTAGATGAGTTTTTTAGTATTAATGATATCTTTGAACTGTTCATACAATTTTTTTAATTACTAATGGTACTATTTGTTTGAAATTCTGTGGGATGTTTTATTTTATTGTATATAATACAATAAAAAAAACATCCAACATAATTTTTTGGCCGTTGACAGATTAATTCTGATCATTGAAATTCACTTTTTAATTATTATCACCTCGTTGACACTTTACGAAGGATTTCATGGTTGTAAACGATTTTATCATTTACTTAAAACAATTCAGTTAAGAGAGGAAGGAAGCGCTTTCCCGATCAGTTAAGATAATAAATATCTTCGTCGTTAAGATCATCTTAAAAGGCTTTGTCTCCGAAGATTGAAGGTTCTTTAAACAACCCAGTTCATAACTTTTGTTTTAGTTTATTTGTTTTGCGCCGCGTCCTCAAACGTGCTCTCTGAATAAATTAGGTCAATGTTATAGAAATAAACAAGGGAACTCGTTGCGAAGTATCAAGGACGCGCGAATAAATGACATTTTCATTATGAGATTATTGGGAGAATAACATCGGAAAACCTTGTCGAACTTGATATCTAATAAGTTTATTGCGAACGACATTATTCCAAATAAATAAGACACTATGGTCCCGTTCCAGTGATATAATCTGAGATTATTAATGAATTTTGAATCAAGCGGTAGTAGACCCAGTGGTAATGACTTCGGCCAGACCGCGAGCCGAGTTCGAATCCCAGCTCAAACTTTTTTTACGGGGGCCCGCTAGCGCAACATTGGTGACGAAAAACATCGTGAGGAAACCTGCAAATGCGTGTGGAGTCCACCAATCCGCACTTGGCCAGCGTGCTGAAATGCAACACTTCTCATTGTGGTGAGGGATCCGGGCACTATAGTGGGCCAGTAATGGGTTGTTATGATGATGATGATGGATGAATTACTGTTTTTGGATATTATCGTAGATCACATGGTTTATTAGTGTGATATTAAACTAAATACATAACTATGATTAATGTCAACTCTTAAAAAATGCATAAATAGTCGGACCGAAATAGAACATGAAAATTAGAAAAGTTTGAAGGATAAAACACACTGCCGCCGGGGCGGGGGCTGCCTAGGTAGCTAGAAAACATTGAAGTTAAATAAGGAGTTTTTGGGACAAACATGTGTTAGATTTGAGTTATAATTTTTCTTTTAAACGTTATAGAGAAAGACTGTATCGGTCTCGCTTGGCTCGCAATATCATTGCTTTTTATATTGGTCTCCGGTATACCTACCTACTGTCTTCTGTTTGGTTAGATTAGTTATAGTAGCATTTTACTTCTTTTGCACTATAAGTTAACTTGTAACTGCAATATTATTTCCTGGTGGTAAATGATGATAAAATCTTAGATGGTAGGTAGCTTACTTGCTAGGAGTATGGCAGTTATAATTATAAAACCTACACCCCTCCTCCCTCTAGACCAGATCAGAGAAAATTCTGAAATTTTAAAATCCCGAATTGTCCATAATTGCCGCTCATAAGACCAGAGCGCTCACTAATACCCCAGTTAGGCCGTCAAAACATGTGTTATACCTAATCTTACCCTACGGATAATCAAAGCCCGTCTTCGCTCCGAAATGCCTCCACCCCGGCGACTGTCTGTTTATACCTTAAGAATTTCATTTTCAGTGGGATTGCCCTAGAAATTGGGGATCCTAATCGCTTAATCTCCTTCAGAATTGGGCTCGGAGCCGTCGGAACACGTCAAGATCCGACCCACATACGTTCGGATGATGTTGCGTAGGTTATATGAGTTATGTCTCATTCAGATGTTTTATTAGGTTTACGTTTACGCTATTCGTAAAACGTTGTGTTTTCTTTCACTGTCGTAACAATTTACTGTGTAGGTACTTTGAAATGGACTAAATAAAAGTATTTTATAATATTCGGAAGGCTAGTTTCATTTTTTACAGCTTTACGAACACTAATTACGAAATCATGTATGTTATAGTGTAACTAAGAATAAGTTTAATTATTATTTATGTATTATAATGATTCAAATGTAACACAAGACGTTACTGGTTGGTTATAAAAGTTTTAAGCCTGTTTAGTTTCAAGTTCATTTGCCAGAAATCTCTTAGATAATGATCAGGCTGGTGGAAAGCTGGCTAAGCTCTATATTCCACTTCCTGACACAAGAGACCTTGTAGCAACTGCGGGGCATTCGTTTCTTGATTCTGATGATAATATAGGTAATATAGCCAGAACAATGATTGAATTGTTTGACATGATGACTTAGTCGTACTACTTTTTAATGTATATTGCAAAGATGTGGCCTTAGATGAGACAGCCTAGATATAAAACATCATATTTAAAACTTGATTTGAAGATAACCAGGTTGCAGAATTAGGAAACACAGTGTTGGAAAGACGTTCCAAGAACAAAAGAAAAGAAGATGCAAATCGCTTTGTACGATTTTTTGGAATATTGGGAACATAGGGATGAAACCCGACCGATGTCTTGCAGTTCGATAGTGAAAAAGAAACGCGATCAAATAGTTCCTAAGCTCACTTAGAATTACTGAGATGAGTACAAAAGTACCTCTACATTCACTAATCAAACAACATTTTCATGTAAACATTTTCATCGCGTGCCTGTGTAAACATAATAGGTATGATGATCATATTTTCTGGCTTACAATTACTTACCGTACCGTCGTTGAGTGATCACCATCTCAAGAGAGACACGTGTTCCGAATTCTTGGCACTCTCAGTATTAACAACATTCTTGGGGCCAGTATTTATGGAAAATTATCGGATAACAAAAGGAAAACACCGCACCCGTCATCGCTATTCGAACAAGCATCACAACACAAAAATATGGAAAATTTGTTAAGACCTACCACAAATCGAATTCTGCCCAAATATAACTTGTAGCTACCTTTATTTCATGTGAATTTAATGTTAAAAATTATGATCACGTTTTGAGATTAGAATTATAACCAAGCTATGAAGAATAAAAAGAACGATACAACTTTAACAGGTATTATTTCTTTTATCTCATTAAAGCTTCTGTCTTATTACTAGGTATCGTACTAAATGATTTCATAATACGTATATATTATGATGTTATATAATAATTGGTTACGACTTAGTCACTGGTGTCCACGGGTGTATTAAAATAAGATACCGAAATATATAACGAAACCTATCTATTAAACGGGTAATTCTGTTTGTTTAAAGACCATGTGGCGGCAGCAGCGACCTTTGTGCTGCTAAAAGCATCTACTTGTTCACCAACCCGTTTGCCACCAAACCCTCCTATTGAGAGAGGCCGTTAGTCCAGAAGTGGACAGTTTCCTTGTTTTGAGTGTGGCAATAATTAACATAAAAAATGACTTTAAAAACACCGAGTTTAGGTTCCCTAGAATGGTCTCGGGAGAAGTCAGTTAACAGATAACCGGTAGAAAAAGCGCCGCCTTAAAGAGCCAAAGCCTTTCTATTCATATAATAAAAAAAATAGAGATTAATTAAACTACAGACCTTGCAGTCGAACTGTTAAAATTAAATTTAAAAGTTCAAAAAAAGGTGATGTTACCTATGGATGCTTCGGTGCGGAGCGAAACCTGCTTAGAGAGTACATTTCGGAAGATCTGTGTTGTGTGGTGTATAAAGATTGGAAAAAACTATAATTTGCACCTATTGCATTACACAATAAATTGTTAAGTGTTGATCGTGCTTAATAAAAGTAAAAAAAACATGTTACGCTAAAAACACGAATCACAACTATATTGTGCACTTATTCAAAGTTATCTCACCAAAGAATAATAAACAAAACGTAATCGCCATTATCCTGAAATGTGATTTCATATCCGTAACAAAAACGTCATTTTCGGTCAAAACAGATGATTTTCAGGCTAATGTAGCCGCTCCAGTTTTCCATCTTTGCATACACTCGGACAAGTGTGTCACTTTGCACAGTTATCCCAAAACACCCGGATCGCGTTCCCGAGCGTCGAACCGCAATTGGAACACATTCCCGCCGGCCACTTCACCACTCATTGGCTTCCTTTAATTCTTTTCTGAGCACCGAATACCTTTCAGGCGTCGACCCACTTTGAGCGGGGATTTCGGAAAATTTTATAACTAATGATCGAATAATCGCTGGTTATCTAATTTCAGCTAGTCGAGATTTTAAATGTAGTTTACAACGCACACTATTCGAGGTGGGATTTCACAATCTTACCTGATCATGGAAAGTGATGATGTTGAACGGGGCTAGGAAACGTTTGCTGAAAAGATGCACACATCAAGGGATAAAGGCAACAGTTAAGGCAGGTAGAAGTAAGTAGTTCATGCAAGTCCAGAAAACTGGATCACATTCAAAGTAGTAAAAGATTTTTACAAACAGTCCTTTTTCTAATTATTATTATTAAAACTGCGCTCCTGTTAAATTAAAAGACGTCTTTTGAAAGAAATTGTCGTTAACCCCTCGTTATGTTTTATAAAACACTGATCTCAAAAAAGTATTTCAAACTCTAGAGAAAATAAAAATAACACAAAAAGCTTTGTGGGAGATTCTGAAAAATTAAAAGAAAATTTAATTTCGCTTGACCTTTTTGTATAAAGTAAATAGCAATTCTCTGTATATTATTAGTTTTAAGCTTAAATCCATAATTAATAAATATTTTGGCGACGATTTATTCTTCTCATGATCTCTTCAACTAAAGTTTCGTATAACTATTTTAGCGTCCCACTGAAAGTATTGCTTGTTATCCTGAAAATTTCCATTAAAATTTAGTTCTTCATTTTTATCCGTGGAATTTACCTCTGACATTTCCAAAGGACACTTTTTACTACAGCGATAAACCCCAGGCGGTAATCCTTTCATCTCGGACCCAATCGAGCTAGGTGCCAGATTTTTGCGAGACATCGTAAAACGTCTATACAAGATGGTTGAAAAGCCTTCCGACAAATTTTCCACCGGGCCCACTTTTACTGACACGTTTGACCTATAAATCAAGGGCTTGTTTGCTGAAAGGTCATCTATATAATGGTGACAGCGAAAACAATTTGGTTTCGGGGTCACGGCGCGTAACTTAATCAATATCCTAGGTACCCTTTACCCTATAGTTAGGCACCTATACCTTAACAAAAGATTTCCGTTGAAGACTAGTCGTGTAATTTTTTTTCCACTATAATAGAACAAGAAGACTTTATTTTTTGTGATATCGTGAGATGTGGAATGCAAAACAACTTAGAGGCTTTGTTTATTTCTCTGTCAGAACAGTTCAGAACTTTTGTGACATTAGCTAACCTATAATCTCTACTTGCTAAATAATTATTCATTTTTAACCCAGATTTCCTATGGCTTCGATCCAGTTGGCTTTTCAGAGAGTTACAGAAAACGGCACCTACCCTATGAGAAATAATTTAATATAATGTATATTGTATACTCTATATATCCCTTAGAGTCATACACCCATGTCTATAAGGAATCTGGGCTAGATCATGTAAAATAAAATAGAGATCTATTTTATTTTACATGATCGAATCAAATATGTTCCCTTTACGTGCGCATCACAATTTACCGGAATACAAAGTCCTACAAGAATTTAGTTATTAATTAGTCTGTTCCACATTGTACGAGCTGATTTGCTCTCCGGCTGATAACTCCCAAAGCCAAATTTCACTTATCCATCCAGTTAAGCGAATCAATGCAATCTGAATGCCCAATGATCATTTATCCAAGCTCCACCCGAACCTGTAAAAATATTTTAAATATTTGGTAAACCACATGTCGAACGTTTTTACGTTCTCATAGTCGTGTGAAGTCTGCTAATCCGCTCTTGGCCAGCGCGGTGGACTACTGCCTATACCAAAGTATAGGACGAGACGTTTTAATGACTGGGACAAGTGAAATGAATCATAGCAGCGCTTGAGCGAGTCACACGAAGTTTCCCTCGCGAGGCTACTCGTTTGGTGTGAAGCCGGCTGCTCGCGTTGCGTTACGTTTGTAATATTAATGTTCTAATATTATGCGTCGGTGAACATCACGGTTGTCCATCAGCGGCGTTACGGGCAGTTATGAAAGCGATTGGCAAATCATTAAGTCAGTACTGCGCTGGGCTTCGGAGCCTCGTAATCTACATATTAAAATTAATATGGGAGTAGGGCACGATATTGTGTAACATAAACATAGCGTTTTATTCTCATACACTAAACTTCCTGAACAGTTATTTTTTCTGGAATATTTTTACGTCATCAAAGATAGGTGAGCGTAGTTTAACTTCTTGTGTGGCCATGTATTATGTACTACGCCAATGATACGATGAATATAGATAGTATAACATGAGGTCCATTTCACGTTTGTCGTTTCAACGTATCGGCATGCACTACTAGATAATAGACACAGATGTCTTGTAGAGATGTCTCGATTCCATATTTAAGGTATGTTTCATAGAGGGTATGCACAGGTTATGCAGATGATATAAAATGAGGGAAATCTCCGGTACGAGTTATAAAAAACTTAAGGATAGGCATTGAAAAGTTATATATACAATATACATATATATAGTACAAAGCCGCCTACCCTTAAGTATTTATAACTCGTACTGGAGATTTCCTTCATTTTGTATCACCTGCATACCCTCTATGTTTAAATTGACTCATATCCACGGCTATTTATGAGCTTTATTAGTAGGCCTTATTTATAAGCACTTTGGAATTGTCAAGTCTGCCTATTCATAGGGACTTCCACTGGTGCGGAAAGCAAATTCTACTGAGTAGAAGCGGGCAAGAAACTCAGCAGTTTCTTAGCAATATTTTATAATATAACAATCATTTTATGCGGAAGTAAGGAGCGGAACTGCTTCCAACCTTCTTACATCCTACAAACAACCTTCTCGATATATAAGGTCTGTTTCATATGTGTGAAGTCATCAGTTTAGATGATGGATGTCTACATTTCAACATAGGTCTCTCGTAGGGATTCCCAGTTTCTGTATAACAATGTTGTAAAAGACTTTAAGTCTTTTACAACATTGTTACCCTGATGTTAATCCGATCGACATCAACTGCTAGATATATTATTTCTTCTACGGTCTTCACATACAATTTAGATACACACATATGATATAGATTTTAGATCTATATCATATGTGTGTATTTTCAAAGTTTCAGACGATGTACGTCTACACACGCCACGCTCAACACAAGTCTCTTGTCATGATTTCTACCTTACGTATTTAAATATCTATTTCACAGGTGTTAAAGTGGTGTATAGTCTCACAAACATTCACTACCTATATCATAATAATTTTGTAGGGATGTCCACATTCCATATTTAAAAGTCTTTTTCAATGTCGACGGCCTGTACCTGACACAATAAGTTTTTTTTAAATGTTTTATTAACACCGCCACCTACATAACACTTTTTACTCAACCATTTAGTTTGGGCTTGGAGTTACCTAACCAGTCAGAAGCTTCATCCCAGCAGGTGATACGTATATGTAGGTAGAGCTGGTTCAGTTTTTAGACGGATGTATTTCGGGTTGACCCAGTGTGGCTGCCAAAATTAAAAGCATTGTTGTCGTTATGTTGGAGTTGCTTCTCTACAAGAATAAATATATCTACTACCACAGAGTTAAGAACATTGTGTCAAAAAACAAAAAGCGAAAATCCCGCTCACGTCTCACTTCACGAAATGATGCTCACAAACTTTTTCAATTATCCCGTTTCATAGTAAACGCTTAGAACTTTAGAGGTAAACTAATGACTTTCAACTGCTAAATGCAATTAAGTGTCTAGCCGCCTGTTAAATAAATACTACTAAAGTGGAGTGGTTTTAGTACCAGCCCGGATTTCAGAAAATTGGCCAATTTCCTAACATCGAAGAGCGTACTAAGCTGTCGGTCCCAGTCATTATCACTGCAATAATAGTATTTTAAGCCCACCAGTCTGCACAGGAGCAGCGTTGTGGGTATATGCTCTAAAACAGTATCTTTAATGAAAGAGGTTGCCTTGTGTCTGCATTAATAGAAATATGTTCAATCTATATAAAAGCTATTAATTCATCTATAAAGTGTTTACTGGCATAAAGTACATCTAGGCAAAGAACCTTACTGATATACTGGTTTCCAGTCGGGCGGCAGGTAGCAATTTGCTAAGTGGAAATGTTGATGCTCCATTAAACTAGAACCAGACGCGGGGTCTATTTATAGCCTTATAAGCAAATTTCCCGTCACCTGACTAATTACAGCGTGTCATAGTAACTAAAGACTAGGTTTCGTTGATGAGAGAAGCGAGCGCAGATTTTATTCGTTTAGAAATCTCGCGGAAACCGTTAGTGTTCTCGGATGACAATAGAAGGCAAGCTCTATTGCTATTTTTTGAAGTGAAACTTCTTTATCGGCGTTGGAAAAAAATTTACCGTCACATTTTTCGGTTACGCGTCACATTTTTCCGTTACGCGCCATCTTTTTCTTGTCCCTACCACGGTTGATTCGAATCGATAACATTAACATTTTAACTTCGTTGATAGACTTTTCTGTTCTTTCTCCTGACTTTCATGGGTCACTAGCATCAGCAGTTTGTGGTTTATGTATGGCTCAATGCCAAATGGAAAATGGGATGAAAATTTTGATTTTCTTCACCATGCATTGTTTTTATAGTAACAATTAACGGACCAAGCGTATGGTCTAGGTAATGGTAACATCCGCCTGTAAATAACAATTCGCAGGACATTCTAGGAACACGTCCTGCAAACTGCTCCTATATCTATCAACGTGTGTTGGTGTTTGGCCTCATGTGCCGGAAAACGGCAATCACGCGCTTAGAACAAAAGCAATGCTACTTAGAGGCAGTAATTAGCATGGCGATAGTAATTCCCCAGACGAGCTCTGCCACTACTAAAACTTCTAATACACCAAATTATTAATAGCATATTTCATTATTAATAGCATATTTAAAAATGGGTGGCTGTTGGAAGCGTTAAATAAATGAATTCTATGATAAAGTTGTTAATTTACATCAACAGTTTAATTTAGTCTCTCTATTTTCGCTAACTTTAACAAAATTAACAATTGTAAAACACTTAACCTACCCAAAATAAATATGAGATGGAAATCTACCTACTCTTTATTCCAAATTTAATAATAATTTTTACATTTATGAATAGATTTCGATGTTCTTGGTATTATTTTACTTCTGTTAAGTGTGTAAGGAGAACCCCTGGAACAATAAAACTCCGTTGTTTGCATCCACCATTGCATTCAATCGTTAAAGGATTCCTTTTCTTTCTCGTCACCACGACACACACCCGTTCATCAAGCCCGCGCCGTTCAGCAACCAAAACTGACTTTTTCACTTTTGATGTGAAACATCTATAGGAGAGGGTAAACTTGATTGTTGGCGTGGCGATACAGGCCGTGGCGACGCATCACGCATGCTATAATATGTGCTAAACGAAGTAGTCGCGTTTTCAAATACATTTTTAAATTTGATTTTTTTTTTCGTTTTTAATAAAAATGTAATAAACATTATAGAACAAATTTGTAGTGCTTTATCTTTTCAGCTATATCTGATTCCTGTCTTAATCTGTTCTTTTATGAATATAAC
Source organism: Pararge aegeria (assembly GCF_905163445.1). Taxonomy (NCBI): domain Eukaryota; kingdom Metazoa; phylum Arthropoda; class Insecta; order Lepidoptera; family Nymphalidae; genus Pararge; species Pararge aegeria. Next base: position 16,503,179 of record NC_053185.1, on the reverse strand, counting down.
ATATAGAGTGCTTTTTTTGTTTTTCAACTACGCTTTTCATTTACTTTTAACTATCAAAATAAATAAAGCGAGATTGCTTTTAATATTAAAACGCAACACAAAACCTAACAAGTGGAACTATAATTTTTTTTTTATAACATTCCAACATCGTCCGGGCGTTTACAATAAATATACAGAAATGCAAATGCACAATGCAATATTTAATCAATCACCTATTAATACTCACGTACTCTCCCCGCTCTCCGCTAGTCCTGAAAACACAGCCTAGATGTTTCTAGGGTAACAATAACATATAGGTATAGGTAACATAGGCATGGCAATGGAAAATTAGGGCAGGACTTACTGTCAAGGTCGCGCTTACTGTTAAAGGGCGTTTGATATAACAACAGTTATGTATAAGGTATACGAGAACAGTCTCAAATTTAATTCTCTTCTATGACTAATTAATTGAAATAAGATAATAAAAATAACCTTCTTTCCATAATTTATAAGTTCTTTGGCAGGTATAAAGTTATTATATCTGTCTCGATTATTATCATTAACATATCAATAATCGTTAAGGTACGCCGAATCGGTCTCCTATGAGAGTGCAATTATTCTCAGAAGTGGGATACTAATGTGAGGATAACTTTGGGTTATTATTTCTCTAGGGGTGTAGTATCATCTTAAATTAATATTTTTCATCATATTAAGGATCTTATAAATATGACGCTTTTTCTATCTGTCAATATGATATGATTTTCTTCAAATTATGAATGAATATGTATCTACTACTCTCTACTTCTTCTAAGCGGTGATAGCGCATTGAGTTGGAGCTCGACTTCACTTTCGGGGGGGCCTAGTTCGAATCCCAGCACACAGAAAAATTAGAGATTTTTCTAAGTTATTAGCGTTTTAAGTAATTAACACTTGCTAAATGTGAAAGAAAACATCGTGAGGCATCATGGATGCCTGAGAGTTCTGCATAATGTTCTCAAATGTGTGTGGAGTCCACCGATCCGCACTGGGCCAGCGTGATGGACTGTTGCCTAAACCCTTTCAGTTTAAGGCAACACTCCATCACGCTGTGAGTCAGTGAGTGAGTGAGTGAAAAGACGGTGAGTCTTCGAAAAATACGTATAAAATATGCTTCAGATAGCGCTTCGGACGTTCTCAGTACAAACAAACAACGAAACCTGGTGAACATTCTAGAAAAATAAACTATACTTATTGCATATATGAGCTATTTTTAGATTTCTGTTTAGTGTTATTGTCTCTGGTCTATAAGCGAAACAGTAAAATGGAATGGCGATAATCTAATCAGGGGAAGGTGCGAGATTGCGAATTGGGTGCGGGGTGGAATGACGTCACAGTTTTGATGACGCGCGCGGCACCAAGCAGTTTCTATAGTGGACTCTTTATTTAATATCAATTCTTTCTTTTCTTTTCTTTTCCTGGGCCTGTCTCCGTACTTTGTTGGAACGTGTAAATTTGATTCTTTTTATAAAGTTAAATAATACGAAAAGCCAGAGACGATGAAAAAATTCCTCATTGCCTTCTGGGGAACTGTTACTTTGTATCACTGGTGTGGTGTGGCAGTGGTGAGCACTTTGGTCATATAAGGGGCGAATTCTCGGGTTCGATTCACGGTGTGAGCAATTTTGAATATAATTTTTCAAAACTGGTCTTCTGGGAAGCTTCGGCAGGGGCTAGTTAGCACCCTTCCGGCAAAGACATGGCGACAATCAATTAAAGGACCTCAAAAAGATAAGCTGCTAACTTGACTGCACAAACAGTTACCATCAGATGAGATTGCAGTCAAGGGCTATCTTATAGTGGAATCTTTTTTTTTTAATTTCTTGGTTGCAGTTTCACAACTTAGCTACAATGAAAAGCTCCAGTGAAAAAAGCTTCCTTATTATGGTTAGATTAAAACGTAATACTTATCTAAGTTCAAGATTGTATCTATAAATCTTCTCATTTTAACTGAACATATATTATATGTATACTGTTTAACCAACATATACTAGGTATTGCTTGTATGTTGTATGCTACTCTTTGTTATATGTGAAGATGTGAAGAGCAAGATAAATAAATAGAAAATCAAAATATGAACTTTACTCAATGTTAAATCCAGCGCGTAATAAATGATCTCAAATACGATTATTTCCAAGAAAAGCTAATTTTACTTTTGTTTGTTGCAACACATGATTTGGGAGAGAAAGCTTAGAGTATAACGTACTGTCATAAAGACTTTACTGACATAAATATAATTCAAATTGCATTGTTATTCACTCCTTTATTGTCTTCCTGAACATGCAATACGCAGTGGCGTGAACATGGTGGGTTTTACCGAACGAGGCAAATAATATTCAATGAAAAAAATAATAGGTATATGCGAAAAATCTAAAAACGGCCAAGGACAGGTCTTCTCCCACAATGAGAAGGGGTTAAGGCCGTAGGGCCACCACTCTGGCCTAGTGCGGATCGGTGGACTCCACACACCTATTGAGAACATTATGGAGAACTCTCAGGCATGCAGGTTTCCTCACGATATTTTAATTGCTTAAAACGCACATAACTTAAAAAAGTTAGAGGTGTGTGCTGGGATTCGAACTCGGCCCCCAGAAAGTGAAGTCGAAGTCCTGCCCACTGGGTTATTACCGCTTTCTTTAAGTTACGTTCGTTCCAGTAAAATAGTTTTACAATTTTCTCATAGTAGAACTCAGAAGCAGATATTAAACCATTTAGAAAAAATATTCTTATCTAATTTTTATGACGGGCTGAAAGACGCAAAATCACTTTTCAGGAGGAGTGACAAAATAACTTTTTTAAGAAAGATAATGATTTTACGTATCTATGAAGCTCATGGAAATATCTCAAGTTATAAGAAGCACCTGACGGTGTTTCTTATACATCTTATCCAACATAAACTTATGTATTATAAAACTTTCGTTTGATTAATTACAAATAGGTACCTACAAATTTATGTATCTTGTCCAAGACAAATTAATACATCAAAACATTGCAAAAGTTTGACAGAAATTATACAATCGGTTACATAAACGCATAAACAAAAACGCATAAAGCAATGTGTTGTGAATTTTAATTCCTAAATTATAATAACTTGACATGTACCTACGTAATGCCATTCGATGTACTAATTCGTGAATTGCGATATATACTGTTAATTGGTAATTTATTCATTTACCAGTCATCGGCCGTTGAAAAGCCCACGTAATAAGGATGTGTCGCCACTCCGAATGTGGTAAATTTCATAATTCAACGTCTTTTAAAGCAGAGTACTTGAAACACTTTATTTTATGTGGGAAATATAAAAACTATTAAAGTTCTTTCAAAATTCTAAATTCATTTATTTCAAGTAGGCCTAATATAAGCACTTTTGAAACGTCAAGTATGTTTGTTTGTAGTGACTCTACCGATGGTTCGGAAGGCATATTCTACCGAGAAGAAGCCGGCAAGAAATTCCGTAGTTGCTCTTTTCCAACATCGTTTTACAATTTAACAATCTTTGTTATATCTTGTGTGAGATAAAAGCGGAGGGGCTTGCTTCCAGGCAACCTTGTCATTAAGAAATTCATCAATAGTATAGTAATCACGATGTATTAAATGTGTTTTTATACATTTTTTAAACTTTTGTAATGGTAAATCTAATATTACTTTCGGTATCATGTTATAAAAAGATATACTTAGCCCCACAAAGGTTTTCTGTACTTTCCTAAGACGATATGCTGATATCACTAATTTATGACCGTTTTTAGTAAGTCGATTGTTTATATCCACTATTTTTTTATATCGATTAATGTTTTGTTTTACAAAGATTCAATTGTTATAAATATATTGCGAAGCTTCTGTAAGCATACCTATTTCTTTAAATTTTTCACGGAGAGATTCGCGTGATCTAAGTTTGTTTATAGAACGGACAGCTCTTTTTTGTAATATAAATATAGTATCTATGTCAGCAGCTTTAAAAGTGCTATAAAATCTATAACGAATCAATATTAGTAATGGATGCCAAGTGTCAGTATCATACAGAGGAGAAAATGATACTTAACGTTGTCTGTGTACGTCTGTACATAGATTGGCTGGTTATGTATTACACTATAAAGCGTATTAGAATGCGTTATGCGGTGATAGTTTAGTCAGTTAGGACATCGGCTTCCCTTTCGCAGTGACCTAATTCGATCGCTCTAAAGCTCTAACTTTTTTTAGATAGATGCGTTTTTAGGCGCTTAAATAAACCGCTAAGCCAAAAAAGACATACGAGAACAAGGAAATAGGCTATAACTCATAAGCAGTTGCCTGCACTTGGTTTCTCACCAGGGATAGGCATAAAGCAGGAAGATAGCGTAAAATAACAAAAATTCCCCTCCTATACGAGTTATTAATAACGTTTAGGGTAGGCAGTGTTTTTGAGCATGCATGAAGTGCACACTACTGTACATAAGCTATTGGATCTTTCCGTCAAGAAAGAACCAGCGCGGAGTTGGGAAATGTTCGCTGTCTCTCCCCGTGCCTAAGAAAGCACGTTAGGCCCATTGGTCCCTGTTATTACCAAGATATATTATTTATTAAAGCTCGCCATAAATCTCACTAACTCGTCACAAATCATACTATTGTGGAATGAAATGAAAATACACTTTATTGTACACAAAAACAAAAAAACTACTACTAAACAAAAACAAACACTAAATAACACGCACCTCTAACTTTACTAAGTCATGTGCGTTCTAAGTCATCGTCACAAATCATACTATTGTGGAATGAAATGAAAATACACTTTATTGTACACAAAAACAAAAAAACTACTACTAAACAAAAACAAACACTAAATAACACGCACCTCTAACTTTTATAAGTCATGTGCGTTCTAAGTCATTGAAGTATCACTTGCTTCGACGGTCAAGGAAAACATCGCGAGGAAACCTGCATATGCGAGTTCTACATAATTTTCTCAAAGGTGTGTGGAGTCCACCAATCCGCACTGGGCCAGCATGGTGGACGACGGCTTTATCCCCTTCTCGTGGTGGGAGGAGACCCGTACCCTGTAGTGGGCCGGTAATGGGTTGATATGATGATGATGACAATGATGATGATAATATACAACTAAAGCCAAACAAAGCTTTTGCTAGATGTAGGAATGACACTATATCCTAAGGCCATACCGGTTTGATTGAACCTATAATCTTCCGAATTTTATGTAAACTCCCTCAACCGTTCGGCTACAAGGGTTTCAACGTCGAAAATCAAACAAATTTATCTTCCTAAACGCTCAAATCATGCGTGCGTATGCGCATGACGACATTGACTGGTGGACCGGTTCACCGGTTTGTAATAATGCGCCTGTAAATCGCTCTGTAATGGACCTGCCTTTTGACAGTTCGGACAGATTAAACAAAGATTAGTGTACACTCACGTAAAATGTGAAATATCACTAATTGTCCTTTTGTTATATTCTGCACAAAGGTTTATATCCATTTTTCAAAACTTACAGAAAATTACCTCCCATTGTGACACTATTCTGACAGTCGTCATCAACATATAACGTTGGGAATAATACGTAGTTATACAACTTATTTTCAAATTATATTTATTATAAGTATAGATATGAAGGAGACCGATATTTGTAAAGTGAAGTGAATAGAGCAGATCGCACTGGTTTGTCTATAGACTTTAAATCATAACATACATATAAAAAAGTATAGGTACATTTATCAAATAGTTAAATTTCACGTCACAAAATTGTATACTTGGTTGGTTTATTATGGTCGTGTGACCAGGCTGTTTCAAATATCTATATTTCATCATCATCAGCTTGAGCTTGAGTTGCTTCACTGGTCAGCACTAGCTTATATAAGGCTTATTACTATTATTATATTAGACTTGGAACTTTAATCCACTACGCTACTTATATGTGCTTTGGTGGGTTTTAAATTCATTTTTTTTTTATTCATGTAGGCCTATCACAGGCACTTATGAAGCGTTCATACATGTAATACAACATGTGTTTACATAATTGTAAGGGGATGGTAATAACTTCGTTCGCCAACTTAAACCTAAAGCCACGAGTGTTTTAGAGCCCACAACTAACTTAGCTAGGTTTTTTTTTAATGATTATTACCGCTATGTACTCTTCCAAGCACGGGAGTGGACAAGGTTACTTTCTTTGACCGAAAAACTCAATCCCTTACAAAGAAAACCAAAGTACCTGGAAAACCGTAGTCGAGCATACAAACTACTGGACAAATACTCGATATAAGCAGGCGTTACGCCTACAGTACTCCTACGAAAGATCTGTTTTGTGTTGAGTATAAAGATTGAAGAAATTATAAATTTCACAAATAATAAGCTTAATGTTCTCTGTAACTACTGAACCATCGATTTATATAAACGTAATTAGCTGCAAGTTTTCGCTCCTCACAGCACGTGAATGTGTACACAGCTTAATCACTTTCGCTATAATATCGCAATTTTCACGACGACGCCTCAAAACAAATTTGCGTGAGTTACGAGACTTCATCGGTACGTCTCACTTGTTAAGGTTCACACTCGGTTCCGCGTCGGGTCGTTGAACCATTGTTGTTGTGCACTGTTGATTGATCGCGAAACAAAAGCGTAGTACAAAGCTTAATAGGGTAAGCAGACCGATTACCGCCATCCCAGCAATTATTGACAACTCCATAATGACTTCTTTTTATTAAAAAACTAGCTGTTGCCGCCGGCTTCGTCCGCGATTTTTTCGGTTTTTTTAAACGTTAAATCGAGTTCGGATTCACGGAATTTAAAGTATTCTATCCTGTATCATTTATCAGGAACTTATCTCACACAAGGATTATAGGTGTTTTGACAATCCAAATCCTGCAATCTATATATTCGCCAAATTTAATCAAGATCGTTACAGTGATTGAACCAAACGTAGATAATAAACAAACCTACCTATGTCTAGCAGTATTACATCACTGCTGGACATAGGTCTTTCGTTAGGAAAAAAGGTTTGGGCCACATGTGTCAAGCGATTTTCTACGACTCTCTAAAAAAAGAAAGCTATGAAATAAACTAAAATAAAATATTGAATAGCATTGGTAACACGCTATACTACAGTTAAATTTATAATAGTTTACAATTATTTTTACTACTAACTCTTTATGACAGAAATTCTGTGTAAGCTGTCTCTTAGTGTCAATAATAACTGGGTGTTTTACCCTACATCACTTTCCCTTTAATGAACCATCGGAAATGGAAAGCTATCGTCTTTTCTTCAAATTTAATTATTGTGGTCGAAAGTTTGGTCAATCAATGTCGTCAGCTATTCCAAACGGTAAACGATTCCGATGTTTTCCGGAGACCCTTTTAAATTACTGGGGGTTCAACGCTCTCTATTATGGGACTGCTGATCGTTCATTCGTTCGTAGGGTTCAGTGTAAAAATAAAAATAAAGTTTTGAAAAACAAGATGCGCAGTCAATATTTTAATCAAAACGCTAAAATAGACGCTGAACGCTATAAATATCAGAATTATTATATTAACGAATTATAATGATTTCAGCCTTTTATCTTCTCACTTCAAGGCACATACCTTATCTCTCCTATGTAAGAGTGGAATCGTGAAAATAAACTTAAGACGCTACTCAAATGCACGGCCCTGCACTTTGTACTAATAAATGATAAGATGAATGTACTCTTATATTACACCACAGAAAAAAATAACAAACAACAAAGTAAACAGAAAGGTTATATAATAAGAAAAGGGTACAATTACTTATTAACTTTGATATCTTAATGCACTCTAAGAGTCATGGATAATAATACCAATATTCTTAGTCAGGGCTGGTACTGAGAATTTCCTTTAAGAGACCCCATTACCTCAGAATTCTTAACCTGACTCAGGGATCTATTCCACGACTTCTAGACCTAGATAGTTAGTATCTTAACATTTTTATAAAACAAAGTCCCCCGCTGCGTCTGTCTGGGCGCGAAAAACTGAAAAACTACCGAACAGATTTTCATTCGGCTTTCACTAAAGAAAAGTGTGACTCCTGCGGAAGGCATTAGTGTGTATTTTAATATGGTTGTCAGTAATTTGACTGAAATATAACGATAATTGTTAAAAATGTCATACTAGGAGCTAATTTATAAAAAAAAAAAAATTTTTTATTGATTTTAATGATATGATAATGATTAATGATACATGAAATAAAATTACTACATGTTTAAAGTAATCATCTATAACAAACAGTGTATTTGCGAATATCCTATACAATATTATCATTAAAATTTGATTAAAGGAATGTAAACCTTAGCAAAATGAAAACTAATAGGATTCCCGAAGGCGACTATGCCTGACATTTAGAAACATCTATTTTTGATTTAATCCTCTGAGAATGTCCTAAATTACATTTGTGGTGGACATTTAACAGCTGAATGAAATTAGGGCAACGCCGACGCGTTATCGCCTTTCCCATTACATTGAGCCTTTTTCAGAAAGATGTGATTGTGATGGTGTAATCAGTGTACGAACGTATTTTAATATAATATTTTACTTAAATAACATAATATTATATGTAAAGAATTACGATCTCCATTGCCTTATTCCGTTAGTTGACGTAGTCTGGAAGACATCACTTTTAATGATAAGGCCGCCTTTTGCACATAATTATATTTAAGTGAGTTTCCTATATTATGCAATGAAGTTGTTTAAATGATAAAAAAAATTAATATAAAATTATCTATAGCCTTATCCTAATTGTTTATTATATATTATCATAGTAATATATAAATTCTATCAGTCTACATACTTACCTCCTACGTACGTGTTAGCCATGTATAATAAAATAATTGACTGACTACGAATGTCTTAAAAAGTTTTTTTTTTCCTCTCCCTGAATTATGTTAAAATAGGCTATAATATAAGGGCGTTTTGTTTCGAGTTTGTTTTCTTCGGTGGTTTTCTTTTATCTTTTATGTATCTGATAACTTCAGGTACATAAAAGATCGTAGTTCGCCGACCGAGCGAACATCTACAAAAGATTTCCTAGAGATATTACCATTATCCCGATGATATTGTGGATTTAAGGCAAGGTTCAGAGACCTCACAGTTCACCGTAGGTTTTGTAATTAAATAGCAATTGGTTGACCTTTACGCATGGCCGCTTTAGGTCGTTTAGAAATTTTCTCCTAATTAAATTATTCACAGGCGGATGGAGCCCCGTGCTTCAAATTGGCGAAAGCTGAATGGCAAAAATGATGACACTGAATTAATAATAATACATTTCAGACAAAGGACCGTTTTAAACCTTATTATTTAATTGATTAATGACAAGTTGGTTAAAGACAATGATTTTGATTTTTTTCTTAAATATTTGTGTAAAACGTTTGACGTGGTGTTAGTAACATAACAAAAAACAAGACGGATCCGAGTAACCAAAAATCTCACCAAAATCAGCAAATAAGAAAATAAAACTAGGTCCTCGATGTTTCGCAAGCAGGGGAAATGTTAAAGAATAAATTTTTGTATGGATCTGTATGATATACGCTTACGTTTAAAACAATTATGCGCAAGATTTTACGCTGTTAGTTTAAAAACTATAGTATAACAGAAAACTTTCCAACTTATATATCACAGTCTTATCAGAAATAGTAGATCTTTTTGTGACAGAGCTCGTCCGGGAAAGTACTAGCTATGCTTATTTCTGCCGTGTTCCGCCCTGAAGGGGCCTGTGTAACAAAGAGGCGCATGAGGCTTAACGCCTACGCCTCAGGTTGATAGACTCAGGAACTTTTGACGATCTCCCAGGCGCAACGGTGAGCGCTGTGTATTAAAGTAGGAGGTCCCGGGTTGGATTCTCGTTCGATTCCCAACTGGCCCCAATTTGGGAATTTATAAATACTGAATTATCTCTGGTCTGGTCTGGTGGGAGGCTTTGGCCGTGGCTTGTTACCACCCTATTGACAAAGTCGTGCCGCTATGCGATTTAGTGATTAGTGTCGCGTAGAAACCGATTATGGGTATGACTACCATACTCCCTAACAGGTTAGCCCGTTAGCATCTTTGCAGGACGTTTTGCTTGCATGCCCTGCGAAGTTTTGCTCTGCTTTTAGGCGTTTTATTTCATCAGTGTCCGTTAACTATAATTACTATAAAAATGATTAAATATGAAACTGTGTACATGACAAATTTTAAAGCATCGAAAACCACTCCATTTTAGAATGCTTTCTCTTTTACCAACGGTTTGTCACTTCATACCATTTAGCAGAGGACAGTAATTATTTTACCTCAATTGTTCACCATAAAATGTGAAAATGGGTTTAATATTGTGAGCTAGCAACATTCCGCGGGTATAAAGTGAGACGTCGCGGGGCGTGTTCCATGTTTTTGGACGCAATGCACTGCATACAATAATGGCTGAATGAGGATTCTGTATGTTATTAATTCGATGCATTTTTTATAAACTTATTACATATTATCTTTCAAACATAAGGTTGGTGAACCGTGAATGTTGAACCAGGAAATACCGCAGAATTTTTCGCCAAATTCGCGATATTGTGTTAATCTTAAAAAATTACCTCTATTATTACATTGACTTTCAAAATCTCGCAAACCCTTTTTTTCTCCCAACAGCTGGTAGCTTTTACGCTCTAATGCGAGTAACGTAAAACGCTTCCTGCAAGCTTAATTGCGTCGATTTTTTGGTCCTTTTTTCCTTTCCTTTCATTTCGATCATATTTGGCGGTGTTTCGCCATTCGCTAATTATACACCATCGCACCGGGAAGTGAAATTATCAATGTTACGCACATACGGTAACCCAAAACCAATATCAATAATAAACAATAATAATATGATGAAGAGTGCATTAAAAACCACAAACGCCAGCTGTATTTAGCAGCAATATATTATATCAATATTGAATAAATATACAAAACTGAGTTCGCGATCGTTCACTTACATTTTGGCATTATGGCGGTAACTTCAAGGCTTTTGGCTCCACCGAGTTCTTATCGCATTTTGTCTCTTGTATATTTACAAACTTGATTTTTTTCGTTGATCTAGCTATAGGTAATCTAGTTAGAATACGGATCATGAAGTCTTGGATTCTATTCGGTCGGGCTGAAAAATATTAAAAGGTATCAGGTTTTACTGCTGAGAACCCATAGTGCGTTGATGTTGACGTTGTCCTCTTGCATACCCCTAAGAGCATTTTAAGCCACTCGTCCCAGTCCAGCCCAGTCTACTATCTAGTATGTGTGCGTATGAACTTGTGTTTAAATTACGATTTTAAATGACCGTGACCCCTTTTGATATTAACTGAAAACATAGCTGATTTTGTGGTTGTCACTGCGTATTTTTGAGACAACTTTGTACGAATATTTCTCTTGTGTAACTATAGTTTTCTTATTATGAATACAGTACAGTACCCGTTGTACTTAGTAACCTATTTCCAAAATAATCGTATTAAATCGGTTTATCTATCGTAGGTTAAATCAGTTGTATGTTTAGTACATAATGTGTAGGCAGGTTTCTCTGTTTTCTATCTGCTAATTATAGATTTGCTAAAACAGTCCTTCCTGATTAACGAGTGTTGATGTAGTTACTTTATACCTACTTCAGCATCTGCATTCTATTATCATATTGTAAATAAGTTTTTACCTCAGACGGGATTTCAGGTATGTTTTATTAAAAGACAAAAAATAAAATTATAAACTAGCAGTAGATAACAGCAAAAGATTTAATACAAAATTATCAAAGTGTAGAATCACCTAGTAGTAAAGTGAACGTGTCAAATTCTTTCCGTCATAAGTTCATAACTCCAATACCCCATATATGGAATATTGAAGTTATGTCACAAAGATGTAACATAGATGTAACGTATACATGAAAACTTACTTGAGTGTTTAAATGGAAAAGCTGTGTACTAATTTTATCAATCAAATCTAATATATCAAGAAGACAGATTTAATTGACTAAATCTTTCCTTTTCCTACTCTTCCCTGTAAATAAGGATAACACTAGGTACTCGCTATAGTTGTATCAACTTCTTATACCGACATAACTTTTTGTCATTCAAAATTTTTTTCGAGGAACAGTAAATAAATACAAGAGATTGTGACAGATAATCTTATGAAATCGTTTCTTTCGAGATGCCCTTATTATTACAAACACACATTCATCACAGATCAATTCACAATTTTGCAAAACATCCGTATTCTATGGAAATCGAACCAGTCAGCGATTGGGAAATTAGGATGCGCAAATATTTACCACATTATGTTTAGGCTGCAACATCGGTGTTTAGTGCGACGTGTTTATATGTTTCCAGAATTATTTTTCCCCATGGCAAAACCCGTAACGTAGTATGAAAGTTCAGTATATGTACCCATTATCTCGGGTTATCTATTAGAAATAAGACGAGACGAAAATGAAAGACCGAATAATTATATCGCTGCACGCTTGGTTAGTCCTCCAAGTACCAACCCAACGCTGATTTCGTAGAAAAAAAAACCAATGATACAATAATATGGAAAACACTGTTATACATAACAAACGACCTATTTCGTTAACTTTTATTTTCTATTTTATTTACTCTGTTATCCTAAACCGTGAAAACGAATGGTGCAAATTTCACAATGTTACACACGCAATAAAATAAACATTCCGTTTGCGCCGTTTCAACTTTAACTGGAGTAGGTACTTTCAGTATAACTGATTAACCTACTTTCGGCAATGTACATAGACAATGACATAAAACTTAATTTATTATACGATCGCCTTTATGCGCCTCAATGCTGCTCGGCTTAAGAAATAAGAATGGCGGTAGTGGGCACTTTCCCGAACGACTTATACTATAAGTCATCATCATCATTCTCCTGGCGCTTACCCTATTTTGGATCGGATGATTTCTGCCATTGGGCATTAGGTCCAGAGGTTTCATGTCATTGAATACTGTTCTAGTCCAAGTGGTATGTGGGCGTCCTCTGCTTCTTTTGCCTTCATCTATAGCCATTTCTCGTTGTGTGTCATGTGGTTTTTGTCTCTACGCATTATATGCCCATACCAGCGCCCTTCTGCATCTTATGCTGCACTTTAAAAGAGCCTAAGATGAACTCATTCCGAATTATGTCCAATCTTGTAATGCCCCCAGCCCAGCGCAACTTCTTCATTTCAGTAACATGTATTTTCTGTTCGTCACTCTTCCTCATTCCTAAATACTATACCTACTAAATAAAATTAAGTGTTTATAAATAAACTATAATGTTCACATCTACCTGCTTTTCTGTCTTTTCACTATTACTTTAATTTTGCTTAGCGTTCCATACTTCCATACATTTTTTTTTCTCTTCACTCGACTTCTAAGTTAACTAAACTTCTATCGACTAAATATAAATAGAGTACATAATAAGCTAAAAGTGTTGCACGCTATGTGAACTTCTTAGCATCGAATTAAGATTTGTTTCCAACGAGGATAGCATAATCAATAAACGTGCAAGAAAACACTGTAAGAAGCCACAAAATCACCGTTCACTTGGAAGGAAAAGTATATTGGTTACCGAAATAGAATTTCTCGCTGCAAAGATTTTCTTTAGAAAAATGCGCAAATAATAAATAAAGTTACCGCTTGGATAAATATCGAATGCGTCACTACGAATGCTTTGCGTTAACAAAGTTAGGTTCCGGTATTATTACGGTAATATTATTTATCACAATAAAGTAAATAGAGTTACTTATTATATTTACTTTATTACTACTAGCTGACCCGTGCAACTTCGTTGCACCAATAACCGATTACCGGAAAACACAAAGAAAATGACATTTTCTAAAAATGAATCCTAGCTAGATCGATTTATCGCCCCCGAAACCCCCTGTATACAAAATTTCATGAAAATCGTTGGAGCCGATTCCGAGATTCCAATTATATATATATATGTACAAGAATTGCTCGTTTAAAGATATAAGATTTATATTATAGCTGACATCTTTTTTTTAATCTCCTTCAACTGTGCTGATGTCTTCTTCCGAGTCCAGTTACTATCCTACTGCAAAGTAAAAATTATTATTGTCACTTCGACGACTAAGTTCATGGGACCAACGTCTACGGTCTACTCACAAGTAAAAAAAACATAAAAAACCTACTTTGGAAAATTTAATATTACACTAACTAAAATGTTAAAAAAAATATTTTGAAGTCCTAGGACCTCTAGGACCTTCTCGACGCGCGATATCAATCACTGGTCCAGACATACACTCCAGCAACAAAATTCATATATTTAACCAACACTAGAATAACTTTTTCAAAACTGCAATAAATGTTATAAAAAATTTACACTTTTGTTGTGAATACTGCTTCGATAATAATCAGTAAATACTTTGAATGCCATTGAATTAAATTATATTTCAGACATGGGGTTGCAAACTTCAAAACAAACAATGTTGCAGCCATCCAAACTACACTCATGATGACAGATCTAAATCCAACACCATGCGCTTTGCAGCATCACTGAGCATACTTTAACGTTCTGACATAACTCGGCCATGTATTTTGCAACGATCTATTAATAAGCGGACTATTCGCTGGTCCAAAATTAACGCTTTATTTTACGCGTTCATTATAATAATAGAGCGGAGTCTTCAACCGCTAATTGGGTTTTCGAATCGGTCCGACTGGTTCGCGTAACTTGTGTTTCGGCGACATCTCCTACGAAGATGAATGTTGTATCTTATTCGAAGAACATATCATAACCTACATTCGTTAGACCGGGAATCCTTGGAAATGAGGGCGGCTGAATCAAGGACGTCGGTGACGCCTCTTATGCAAATACATATTTTTTTTAATTCCCAAAACACAAGGAAGCGTCTGACCTGCAAACACAGATATCGAATAAGGCCATGACAAAGGAGTTAGAATTTAGGGCGTTTTAAGAGAAACACTAACTGCAGCTTTGTTCGCCTCATTACAATGCCGGAGTGACATCGTAAATAACATGTTTCCTGGTTAAATTGAGATAAAAGCGCTAAATTTTTCAACGTCTCAGATAATTCCAGTGATTTGATGCTGCAGCTTTGAGTTAATCTTAACTTTCCCAGAATAGAATGCCTTATTCTGTGATTTAATGCACTTTAAACATCGCGTTAAATTATAGATTTTGGACTATAGTGGCCTCGTTGCATTAACGCAACGCTTGTGTTGATTAGGCTGAGATAAACAGATCATTAACAGAATGATAAATTCCACTTGATTATCGTGTATTTCAAGCGGTGATAGCCCAGTGGTTAGGACTTCGGTTTCACTTTCGGGGGGGTCGAGATTTAATTCCAGCACGTATCTCTAACTTTTCTAAGTCATGTGCGTTTTAATCAAAATATCACTTGCTTCAAAGGTGAATGTCTGAGAGTTCTCAATAATGTTCAGAAAGGCGTGAGGAGTCCATCAATCCCTTAAGGTCCAGCGTGGTGGACTAGGGCCTTAACCCTTGGAGTAAGCCGGGAATGGGGTGATAAGATGATTGTCTTTTCTATTACAGAAATTACTCTATTAATCCAAAGTATTATTTTAATAATATCACGAAAATAATAGCTTTCCCTTGAACAATCAAATCTTTATGATTTCACCGAAGGTTCGCTCGTTAACTGGGTTATACTTTATCCATTCTGAGAACCTATAAACCTATATCTTGTATACCATTGCAATTAAAACCCAATAATCTCTAAACATTCTTGATTCCGTGATAAATTGTACGTCTTAGGAAATCCACTATTAGTTATTGTTACACTTCATAAGTGCCTGTGATAAGTTCATATGAATAGGAAAATTTTGAATTTTGTCACTTCAACTGTCTTTTAATCCACCAATGTTATATGAAATTATTAAGTCGTAAAAATTTCTTATAATTTCATTGGTGTCTACGTAATGTTCACTCCAACGTAAGTCTACGTAATGTTCACTCCAACTTCTACATACGAGTAGTTGCAAGAATCGAGGCTTACAAAAAAGATCAACAAATAATGCCGAAGTGTATAAAAAGCTTCGGGAAAAACAAAGAGCGTGCTGTTTACAAAGTGTGTTGTGTACGCGATCAAGTCAATTCGGTACTATGCTGGGTATCGGACTCCATCAATCATCCGCCCAAGGGTTCGATCTCACTGAACTGAGACTTAACTATTTCTGGATATTGTTTACGTAAACTTCGCCCACCGGATCAAAAAGATAAAGTATTCTTTGTAGTTTTATATAATTCAGCTTTTCTTTCTGTATTTGCATTATCTGATATATCTTATATCTTTAAACGAGCAATTCTTGTATATATTAAATTGGAATCTCGGAATCGGCTCTAACGATTTTCATGAAATTTAGTATACAGGAGTTTTCGGGGGCGATAAATCGATCTAGCTTTGTAGGATTCATTTTTCGAAAATGACATTTTATTTGTGTTTTCCGGTAATAACCGATGTGGTGCAACGAAGTTGCACGGGTCATCTAGTGTTATTTATTCCTACAAAAGTAAGATCTAATTCCAG
This sequence comes from Pararge aegeria, assembly GCF_905163445.1. Taxonomy (NCBI): domain Eukaryota; kingdom Metazoa; phylum Arthropoda; class Insecta; order Lepidoptera; family Nymphalidae; genus Pararge; species Pararge aegeria. Next base: position 16,486,672 of record NC_053185.1, on the reverse strand, counting down.
AATAACCTACCTTCTGTAGAGGCGGTACACATTCATAAAGTTTCTCATATCCAGATTTTAACCATTAAATAATAATATAACTACTTATAACTATGATACATAATTAAACAGGTTAAAATAAATAGAATAGACTCGGTACTGGAGTGATCATATCCAATATAATCTCTGGTTGATAATATAGGTTCAACTTTCTAAGCACATGCAGATTCGCGTGGATAAACTTATCATCGACAATGCACGTGGTTTTTCCGAAATTTAGCTACCAACTTTAATTTCCGACTGCAACAACGGTAAAATGACGTCTATAATCACAAGGCATTGTTTTAATATGTTACTAGTGTTTATAAACACACTGTGACAAGGTATCTATAACAGCTGTTTGTGAGATGTATCGAATTTCTCTTCAAAAAGCTTTCTCCAAATAAAAGTGGCCGTACAATAGCTTTATAGCCCTGAGTAACATCATGCGTTTTTATGGACCGTCAAATGGCTATCTCCTTATTTATTAACTTTGGCATTGACGTAACACGAGTCACAAAATGCCTTGTTTTATGTGACAACAAAAGAGATGAGTGGAAAATGTCGCAGGCAGCTTTATGACGATGAGCAAACGACCTTGTAACCTAGAAAACTTTAGGGGAAATGCATCTCGCTCGCGTTAGAGCCGTAACAATAGGGGTTCCATATAAAAAATTCGCATCTTTGCCAAGTCACGAATGCTGACCCTTTTGTTCACATGATTGTTATACGCTAAAAATAGTACTGAAAAAGAACATGTTTGGTGCTTCTGCATTGTTTTTTATTTGTAGCCACAGCTAGCCCTAACTAATTTACCAGCTATCAACTTTAGTAAGGAATGTGAACTAAGATATTTAATTTCGCTAAACCTAAGAAACACGATTCACTAGAACTAACTCCTATAAACTTAAATAACATCGTGTATTCTATTAATGGTAAGCGATTTATTCTCCGCCTATTAAAGTTGTAGGTTTAGTTTCGTTCTACGTTTAGATTTAATCAAAGATATGAAAACAGGACGGGATCCCGTTCCAACTTCCAACCTTCATTTGCAAGAACCGTTGGAATATGTAAAGATAGGTTCAACTAACTTGCAGGATAAGGTTCGTTTGTTTATGCGCAGAAGAAAATTTGGATAGTTTTTCTATGAGTGGAATAAAATGTATAAAAGTAATAAATAAGCGTTACTATACTACCCTCCGGCAAGCAAAGAATCATATAAATCCTAAGTTCAATTGGCTCTGTGGTTCAAAAATAAACACTTTTCCTTTCTTTCATTCTTTAACGCACTTTCGCCTTTGTTCCGCAATATAATTGCAAGAGACTGTTAATTCTTGATACTATTTATAAAAAAATACTATTAAATGACCAATGAAAATAACATGTACCTATAAATTTATATTCTTGATACTATTTGTAACTTTATACATTTCGGATTTTGCAATTGGGTTAAGAAACTGTAATACCGCTGTAATTTTATTTTCGCTGTTCTAAAAATTCAGACTTTATAAGTGAGATATGTTACAATAACTGAAGTTCATAACATCGCTGAAAGCGTTATTGCTCGAGACCTTAGTGACATAACGATTTATGGAAACGCGGGAAAAATCAAAATATCCCACAATTACTTTTGACAGAATGCTCGGTAAGCGTTCGCGAGTTTTTTGATTTAATTACAGCACGGTATGTGGGGCAAGAGTGCCGGCGACACCTTTATTATTGGTTACAGTTGAGCATATTTCGAAAATGGCCGTAATGGCCGCCATTAAATTGAATTATGAAATATTATCGTTTTAATATCAGCGCGAACAAGGTCTTAATATCCTCAACGTAATCGTATCATACGTACCTACGCATAATTGTGATAATTTTGAAACATCTTGAAGTTTAACTTGTTTTGATGAGCTATGAAATTCAATTATATGAGAGTCAATTCATCCGAATGAAACCAAAGATTCCAACCCAAATTCTAAGGGAAGGCCACACTGCCGCGTGTCATCTGCGTCCTTTATAGCGTTAAAGTTTGCGTCCTGTGGGCAACCAATCAGAAGTCTCCTCGAACGCGCGCTTTCTATGATTGGTCATACGCTTGACGCGAGCCTAAACGTCACTAAGGACGCAGATTAGACGCCGCGCTTTAGTCTTAGCAAGATAAAGTTAGCTAAGGTTAACATAATTTTGATTACGATATTTTCAAGATATTTATTTAAAATGATGTAGTTATAAAAAATTAAGAAGAAAAAAATTAAAATAGACATTAGCGTAACATTATTTCACGGATTTAAGTTTTAAATCTGCTATTAGTTGGAAATAAAATACCTCAGTACTTTAAAAGGTAACCACATTTCAAAGTATTCCTAATTGACTAAACAATGGTTTGTGAATTTTTTTGTTTAATAAAAGAAATTATACGCAGTCGCTATCAACTGTCAGTGCATTAATATAAATGTTTATACTTTTAAAAATATATCTGTGTACTAATGTAATTATCTCTTGTTACAGGTGAGCTTTGCAATAAACTCCTCAGCGCTCCCTAGAGTGAGTAAACAACCTTTAAATTTGACATCGATTCACAAGTAACGACCCCGCGCGTCAAAGAGACGTTTAATTATGCAGTTAATACGACAAACATAAAAAAAAGCTCTCAGACTGTCTCAAGGCGCACTTGACAAATGTTAGCGCGTTACACAAACGTGACATAACACCCATAAATCATAAGTCTTGAGGACGTCGCGTCGGTTCTCCGTCACTTTACAGTTTATTCCGGTATTACGTCTACTACATACGAGATGGCTAGTACGGTCGTTTTAAGCTGATCGCACATTAATTAATGCTGCACGCATCACACGCAATGTGTTTACTGTAGGCACGACACCCGTATGGTATCTATTTTTTACTCGACCCATGATCATCATCGTCGTCAACTTATAATTATAGCTCGCACCACAGAGGAAGGAAACAAAATAAGAACCCCTTCTTCTATAAGGAAAGGAGATAATAGAGTTTAGGACTTTCCTTCTACCTGTTGGCAAATTTAAACGATTATAATAAAATTATTAAAACTCAATTGAATTTATCGATCTTGTATCAAGAGAAATAATTGATGTATAGAGACTGTGTAGAGACTGAATATTTGTGTGATATACTTACATATTAAAATAGCTGGCGAGATGCGATACCTGTCTCCCTCGCTATCAAATTATGTCATAGATACATACGTCTACGTCGTAGATCGCACTGTCCAAACGTTTTGCCTGCTTTTCTTTGCTAAACAACTATCACCAAATCTGCTACTATTAACCCGCTGGATCCCTCAGAATTCGTGTACGTATGAATAGATCGAACAGAGCCCAAATATTGAGTGCTAAAATTAGGGTATTTTAAAACGTGCGGCAATTGCGATGGGTGACTATCTTTAAACTGATCATCTGCGTGGGCATAATTTCATGCAAATAGAGAGTAATTTATTTATAGACACGTCGCAAGTTTGGATGAATTGCGAACTGTTTAATTATTACAAGTTTGAGTTTATTGTCCTCATAGTTTAGGGCTGCAATGCAAGCAGAATTAATAAACACACGATGTATCGGGATTTTATTCACTTTATGACAACCCTAATTCCGACCAACATTGGAACCGCGTGGTGGGTCAATCGTACCTATTATTAAAAATTCACCTGCGGGTTACATTCTGTACACATATTATATGTTTAAGTGGCGCTTCGTATCGTTTATACTCTCGGCTTTTAACATTAATTGACAATGATTTCTATATTTATTTAAGTGTGGTGACGTCAGATCACTACTACTATCTTTTGCGATACCAGTGGCGTGCATATAGCTTTGAAAAGGGTATGCATAAAGCAGGAAGATATCATAAAATGGAAAAATCCTAATACAATACTAGTGATATAAAAAATTAGGGTAGGCAATGCTTTTGCGCATGTATGAAGTTCACGGCACTGGTTATCCCGATCCATCTGGCCTGAGAGGCTAATGCCTCTCAGGCCAGATGGATCGGTGATTTTGTCCATTAGTCCATCAAAGGACTGTTTAGGCTGTCGATGGTGATGATGAATTTTAATTTTCACTATCTACATGACGGATAAGAATAAGAGAAACTAATTAATGAATTAAAACTGCACTAATTTATAGAAAGATATATAAAAATGTAAATTTAATATGGTTTTTTGATAGGATTCATGGTTTCAGGTTGCTTTTAACTGAAATTTTCTTATTCTCTTTTTATACGATTCTTAATTCTTATACATGTCCCCGGTCGGTACAAGAGTGGTCGTAAAATCGCTGGAACACAAATATATGTAACGAAACTAAAACAACTTTGTAGTTTCTATTTGTGGTTAATTTCGTAACGCGCTGTTGTCAAAGATCTACATAAACATCGATTATTCAGAGTTTAAAGTGTATTACGAAACGTTTAGAAATTGGGACCGCCTTCAAAATAAGATCTATTTGGACATTCATGATGAGTAAGATAGTAGGCAGCTTCACTTTTTGTGTTTGCGTATAAAATACTAAGAACTTGCTACCACAACTGGAAAATGTTTTTGTAATGATCTTCAATGTTTTCAGTATAAAATACATATAAACACCCAGAGGTATTTAAATGTATTTTATAAGTATTTATTCATAAAAATATTCATCACTCATCTTATGAATGACTGAATGAATATACTTTTACGCAATGTAGGGTACATTGCCGAAGCACGTTTCGCTCCAAAACGTTGCACACCACAAAAAGTACATAGAAAAAAAAGAAAAGGCCTTATCGCTTCATAGCGATTTCCTCCAGGCAACCATAATCAAATTCAAATTCAAATTCAAATTCAATTCGTACTAGGGATTTTCTTCATTTTATATTAGGTGCATACCCTGTACACGCCATTGCCGGCACGACTATGTTGGTGGATGGTTACCCCGGAGCCAAGACCAGACCAGTGAAAATTTTGAAATAAAATAAAAATTCCAAAATAGCCAAAAAAAATTGATCAAACCACACCAACTTATAAGACCACAGCGCTCACCACCGCGCCAGAGAGGTCGTCAAATAAAACAAGTATTTTTTCAAATTGCATTTCTGTGAATAATAAAAAAATATATAATATATAAATGTATACAAAATTTATCCGTTCATAGTCGAGTTATAGGAAACGTGAACCCCGATGCCCCGCAGGCTGCAGGCATGCATGCGTATTCCTCATGATAAACATTTCCTCACCGCAGACCACGTGGGCAGGCTGGATATCTGCTATTTACATTTTGCGGTATACGCGAGAGGATCGTGTTACGTTGACCAGTCTTAAACACGCAATATTCAGATTATTTCAATTTATAATATACGCATACTTATTTTGTATATTAGAGGTTGTTATTTTTTTTTTTTTTATTATCATTTAAATTTCTTTATAACATGTCTGTCCTTTTGTATATCATTGTATCTCTTATTTTGTTTGTTTGCCTACCTTCATTTTAATGTATTTTGTTAAGTTTATTTTAATTGTAATGGAAGAGCGGAGTCTTCTGACACAGGGGTAGTAATACTATTCTTAAAACAAGGCTTCAGCGATATATTGATGCCACTTTGTTTCATACCGAAATAAACTATTTTTATTTTTTTATTTATTTTATAATACATGGCGACTCCTGCTTTGCATTTTAAAAAATGTAACGAAACAAATGAAAACAAGCCACCGCCTCCCTGGCGCGACTGTGAGCGCTGTGGATTTAAGTAGGAGGTTTCTGGTTCGATTCAGGCAGGGGCTATTTGGGAATTTATAATTTCTGAATTTTCTTTGGTCTGGTCTGGTGGAAGGTTTTAGCCGTAGCTATTTACCACCCCACCGACAAAGACGTGCCGCTAAGCGATATAGTGTTCCGGTGCGATGTCGCGTAAAAACCGATTAACAGTATGACTACCATAATTCCTACTCCTACAGATTAAATTAATATGCTGCGGAATTGTATTATAGATCATTCTTAACTGCCCCATATCATTATATACACCAATGCAAAGCCGGGGCTTGTGTTTTAGTAGCTAGTAAAACACAAATAAGGATGTCTTTCTAAAAGTATTGCAGACGAAAACAAGCTGTTTGTTAAACCACTTTTGTAGTCATAGAAATTTGGAAGCTCTATGTAAACCTCATTTAAATATGTTTTTTTCCTGAATGCATTAAAATTATTTTTTGTAAAAATTGTACTGAAATACGAAATACTTAAATTATTTTAAAATGGAATGAAATATTAAATTCATGATTCCGCCGAGCATAAAATTCATTTGCGCAGGTTAACTTTAACATTTTAACTTTAGTTTTGAACCTCTTTGAAGCTCTTATGGAATGAGCAGTATTTGCAAAGTTTTAAAAATGCTTTACACGTACTTGCTGTATATTACAGCAGCTGATATAAATTGGCTACAGTGAGTAAAGGATATTTGATACCTACTTTAAAGTTAGTTTATAAAATATCTATAAAGATACATTATAAAGTAAAAAAAAAACATCGGCAAAAAGAAATAACAGTACTGACGATCGCTGATTTCCATTACAAGTACCTACGTGTAAACAGTTTATTTTTAGATTTTTAGTGCAAGAAAAATATTCGCATTATTGTTTCACGTAGGCAAATAAATTATACTAGTAACTGTGATAAATATATCTAGCATTTATGATATAGTTAGGTATACCTATTGTAATAGTAGTAGTAGTAATAGTTTAATAATGGCTTAGCCGAAGAAACTTTAATCTTGATTCATTATGAAAATGAAACTTAATTTGTTATACTCCGCGAAAAGCAGGAGAATCTGTATGGTGTACTTTATAATTTCTTCAATCCTTATACTCCATACAAAACAGATCTTCGGCAATATACCCTCTAAGCACCTTTCGCTCAAAAACCGGAGCATCCTCAGGAGATGTTGACTTTACAATAATTGTTAAGTGCCAAATCTTTACAATTATTCATTGTTAAATCAACATCCTGTGGATGCACCGGTTTCGATGCGAAACGTGCGCTGAGGGTACATTTTTATAATATATCATAGAATTCCGCAAAGTAACGCCTGCTTCTATCCAATACTTAATCTTGATGGCACCTAGTCGAGAACACCCTGCGGGATGCCAATAACGCGAATCGGTATAAAAACCTCTGAATCCTTCTTTAATTAAAAAAATGTGACTTTAGTGCATGTTAGAACGGTTCATAATTTGGTCAGGTTCCCATGGTTTGGTCATCGACACGAATGTTTACTTTGTTTTTAATATTTTTTCCACTTACGGCCAAGAATAAAATAATGCCTAAACGCTCAGCGCTTATCCGCTCGTACGTTTGTTTATCTTGCGACTAAATAAACTCGTAAAAGTCAATGGGTGAGAATATTTATTTGCGGTTGGGTAACTTAAGGTTAAATTGTAGGTTTTTTGCACATGATCTCCAAACAGAAAATCTCAACTCACCAGTATAGAAGGAATGTAGATTTGCGTAACTCATTTCCAATAAGTATGCATCTAAATAAATCTACATTCCTTCTTCTTCTCCTTAAAAAAAATCCATGATTTAAAACAAAGTAATTCTTGCTAAAAAATGCATAGTAAAAAAGGTTATATATTCTAAAAAATCCTAAAAAACTAAGTTTAATAATATCTGCTACGATAAGTTTTATAAATTGCAGAGCAATCATTATTTGCCTTGCCCAGTCGTGGTGCCCTCCCTACGTTTGTGAGAAACACCACGAAAAATAACTTCCGGGATTATTATTAGCTAATAGCTTAATCTATAAGAGAAAACATCAATATAATCCTTGCAGTAGGTACATTTAGTTGTGGTTTAATTAACGGATACTGCAAACAAACGGAAATTAAAGCGTTACTGCCCGATTTGTTGTGGTCGAATGTTAATGACTATTATATTGCGGACAAAAGTTAAAAAAAACTGCCACACTGTGAGGCAGACATTCACACATAATTTTACCGTATTATCAGATGTCTCGCATGAGGCTAATTTCAGCACACGCTCTCAAGTCACACTCAAGTCATTGGGTATCTATTCAGTGAATACATTACACATTGTGGTGTTGATTCATCATCATCATCGTCACATCAACCCATTATCGGCCCACTACAGGGCACGGGTCTCCTCCTACAATGAGAAGGGGTTAAGGTCGTAGTCCACCACGCTGGCCCAGTGTGGATTGGTGGACTCCACACCTTTGAGAACATTATTTAGAACTCTCAGGCATGCAGGTTTCCTCGCGATATTTTACCTTCACCGTTGAAACGTGATATTTTAATTACTTAAAACGCACGTAACCTCGAAAAGTTAGAGGTGCGTGCTGGGATTCAAACTCGCCCTCCGAGAGTGAAGTCGAGCTCCTACCCAATTCGCTATCACCGCATCATGATGTGGTGGTGATTACTAAAAAAATATATATAACAAATGAAAAATATTATAAAACTAGTTAATAAAACTATTTACTGTATTTTAGTTTTTTTTTAATCTTACAGGAACTATTCGTTTCAAAACAAAGACTATATTTTAAAACGTGAATGCTATTTGCCAAATCGTATCAAGACCGGTGCTCTGGTTGAGCTGAACATAGAAACGTATATGGTTTTTTTTATCGGCTATATCAAAGTATATCCGTATTCTATACCGCTTTAGTAAACTCCATAGTGAAGTATTTTATGGTAGATTTACTTAGCTAATTTAAAGAGCTTTTGAGGTTGATTAAAAAAAAAACACCTTAGCGAGGAGGCCTGCGTGAGCTTATAAAATAACTATCTGTTTATGCGATGAGGATACATATGTTTGATAATATAGTTAATTAAAATAAGTAGTTATATGTAATTATCACGTTTTAATCATATAAAACAAAATGTTGCCAGATAATCTATTAAGGATATTACTAAATACATAAAGGAATTTCTCAAACGCCTAGATATACACGGTAATAAACCAAGGCTTTCCGGCGAGCTATTTTGTAAATTTACGCCTTATCAGATGGCTGTAATTAGTGCGGATCGTTTGGCAATTAATTAACTATTTTGTAGAGTGCGCCTGATTTAAAGGTTGCTCCACAACACAAGGCCAAGGTTCGTCGCCGAAACGGCCTCTGCTCACGAAACTAGACGATTGATGATGGAAACTAATTAAATCTGGCATTCACTAATATTTTTCATGGTAGTTAACGATTTTTATTGCCAATTTCAATAAAGAAAAATGTCAAAGTACGTAAGGATGGTTAGGTTTACCGCATCTGAGGTTTATTGTTAAAACGAAGGTTCTCAAGCATTGGATGTACTACTTACAAAAAGCGAAACTAGCGAGCTGACTATGCGTAACAAAGCTCCGCTTCTATAAGAATAAGATGTTTATCCTTTTTGTGATAAATTGAGATTTCTTAAGGTCATGATTACTTTCAATGAAGCCAAAAAGAAAAATAAATCCGGTATAGAATCACGTATCGTTTGAACTTAATTTATTTCAGAAATTTAGATATTCAATAAATATGCAATGATTATCCGGTCTTCGAAATACTGGTAAACTCATCTTAAAATAACACCGAGATAATTTAATAGTAAGTTTCAAGAAACAAAATAACTGTCTATTTTATTAGGCATATAAATAAATAGCGCCCGAAACACTCTAGCCAGGGCGAGTTCGACCCATGACCGTGACCGAATTCGCGTCGACACTCTTTGCAACATATTAATAAACTTTTAGGCTAGCCGCACATTGGCTGCTAACCCTTGAGCTATTTGTCATTGAAAACGTTGTCAAAAAAAACGACGAACCACCATACGGTTTTTAGATGCATATGCGGACAGTAACATGCTTTCCAGTAGGAAAATCTGCTACGATCGATCGGTTAAGTCTATAAAACCGCAAGCCTACCAAAATTTTAGTCAGATTATGCATTTTTTTAGACGTTTATGTAAAATTAGCCATTGAACACACATTGAAGGTTAGGTCCCATAACACCATCTGTTTAGTACGTATACAAGCAGTAAGAAAAAACGGCAGAAAAATCGATACACAGATCGCCGTAAACCTTAGGCTAATAGATTTATTTTTATTAGGTCTACTAACAAAATTACATGTATTATAGTTATTTATAAAGCCAGGTGATTAATGACACATTATTTCACTTATTGGCAGTCACAGCATGCACTGGTTAGTATGTACGATAACTTAATTACTTAACTTGTAGCAGCCTTATAACCTCGACTATGGTTGCTACTCACAGTCGTGTGCTAAACCAATACAAGCAATTAGCTGCTCAGGCGATAGAATGTACGACCGGCCTTAACGTTATCGTTCCATTAAAAAACAGTCGACAAAAGTGATACTGGAATATCATCTAATGCCTGTGCCGACGTGACTCCGCGAGTGTTTCTTAGGGCCAAGGAATAGAATTTGTCAGTCACAGATGAGGAAAATGGAACTTGAATCATACAATCGCTATTGTCGAATCTTTCTGACATATTTATTGTTTCTACTCAACGTAGCAGTTTAAAGACTATGTTATACATAGTCTTGCGTATTTGTTGAAATCTTTTATTTACGTCGTTTTATTAAAGTTTTACCTTTATTAATATTTACCACACCGTCATCTTTCTGAACCTTCAGAGTTTCTAATCAATGTAACCCTATCTAGAAAGAAGACTCCACTTACGTTAATTACCGTCGAAGAATGCTTTACACGTTTGTATCCTTCTCAGGATTCTCAGTAGGCATAGACATTATTTTTTTACAATTTATTTACACTTAAACATAAAAGTTTACAAAAAAATACTTATAGCCACAAGACCACCCAGGTTTGTAATATATGCTAACAGAGAATTAAGTCTAGATACGTTAATTAACATGGTTTTTTTGAATTCCTGTACTTAACTACAATCTCACTTTGTAGTGTAGTGATGATGCAGTCTAAGATGACAGCGGGCTAACCTGTTAGTGAGTATACCATATGTCATACCCCTAATCGGTTTCTACGCGACATCGCTCCGGAACAATTAATCGCTTAGCGGCACGTCTTTGTCGGTAGGGTGGTAACTAGCCACGGTCAAAGCCTCCTGACCAGACCAAAGAAAAATTGGAAATTATAAATTCCCATATCGCTCCTGCCGGGAATCGAACCCGGGACCTCCTACTTAAATTCACAGCGCTCACCGTTGCGCCAGGAAGAGTCGTCAAAGTTGTGGATTAATGATCATAAGTGCCCTAAAAAGTAGGATGTCAGCTTTTTCTTAATATTACGAGGATTAATATGGTCTCGTACATCAGTGGGTAATTCATTAATAGCTGAGGAACTAGATAAACGTACGTGCGCGTGCGCTCGCCGTACCTATTAAACGCGAATAGCCTGACGAAAATCTACGTTTATATACCTGCTTAACTAAGAAATTTCTAACATTCACGGCTATAAAGTCATTATAATCAAACGAATAATTAGACCTTACTCTTGGTTCATTCGAGCTAAGCGCATATTTTTTTTTTTTATAATGAACTGTTTATAAGTCATTTCATTCCGTAAGTATGTAATGACTATTAAAAAAAAAAAAAATATACCGATAACTACAGATTGTGATGATCTTTTTGTCTTTACATAATACTATATCATTCACACCAATATATTAACACTTCTAGACGTCTCAAGGTACAGTACCACACGCATTTGGTAGCTCATAACAATAACGTTGTCAATAAATAAAAAACGGAAATAACTCTAGTGGAAAATCTTGGAACCTTGTTGAGTTCCAAGTTTTCCAATCGTATTTCCTGTATTATTTATTCTTCATAATATATAAAGGTAAATCTGCTTGTGGGTAAATTTATACCAAATTCACGCTTCAGCAAAGCGTGACGTTGTATAGTTGGCATTGAACAATAGGGAGCTTTGTAATTTCACCTTAAGTAAAATAAAATTATAGAATCCTGTGCAATTGAACTTTTAATATCAATATCACTAAGGTTCGTGGCGGTCAAACAAAGCGGTGATAGCCTAGTGATAAGAACGTCGACCTCCCGTTCGGGGGGACCAAGTACGATCCCCGACACGCATATTTAACTTTTTTGAGCTATTTGTGTAACTAAAATTGGAGAAAACTTGGAGTTAGCCATAACGATCTCAAAGGCGTGTGATTTAACCAATCCGCAAGGTGGAACACTGACTAAACCAATCTAGTTCTGACAGGAGACCCGTGCTCTGTAGTTCATTGGAAATAGTGATTACAATGACGGTGATGATGAAAAAAAGCCTACACGAGCAGGTAAACGCATTGGCGGTTCTCATAGTGATGCTAACGTTAATGGGCGGTGGTAATTAATTAACAAAGTAATTTGGATCAATAGAAATATAGATACGCTGTCACTTGCCGAAATGTTTTCTGTAAAAAACAAGAATCCACGAATTGGTATCCCACTTTTTCGTATTTTTGTGTATGAGGAAGTCCAGAATGTGTTCTGCTTTACGTCCAAAAACGCAATAAGAGACACGGCATATTTAAGTTAAACATACTCTAGCCACAAAGACGTGCCCGCCAAGCAATTTAGTCTTCCGGTACGATGCCGCGTAGAAAATGATTAGGGCAATATTAATATAAATGCCATACCCCGCATAACAGGTTAGCCGGCTACCATCCCAGACTGCATCACCACCAGGTGAATTATCAGTAGTGAAATAAAAAGTATATTCCCTACATAGTACAATATTTTAAACAAAAAACTGTGAGTGTAAACGTAACCGGACACTTTAACTGTTAGACTTTGGATGGGGCTGCATATCGAAGCCGATATACGCTATATTTGACGGCCGATAAGCGCAGTGGGCGGCGACCCTGCTTTCTAAGTCCAAGGCCCTGGGTTCGATTCCCAAAAGTGGAAAATGTTATTGTGATGAACATGAATGTTTTTCAGTGTCTGTAGTATTTATTTATGTATATTATTCCTAAAAATATTCATCAGTCATCTTAGTACCCATAACACAGGCTACGCTTACTTTGGGGCTAGACTTTATTGTATACTAATATTGTTCCAACCATACATAGCATACTGGACGTATTGTCCTCATATCATTGCAGTTTTCTGAAAACCTCCCCGTAATCCGGTGTCCAAACGGGAGATGTTGACACTGATGGTATTCTACTTAGGAACGCGCATCTGCAAAAGTTTTGGGCGGGCGCCGAAGCTTTCCCGACCGGTGGAAAATGGGACCGGCACACTCACGCTATAACCATCGACGCGACAGCACGCGTTGTCTCTTAGATAAAACGCGATCGCGTAAAACAAACACTTTCGATTAGAAGTTAGAACAACATAACAAGTGCATTTACATATGATATATATATAATTCGTGGACAGTATTTAAGGTGATTTGCTTGGATTTTTCGGTGAACGATGACTTTGGACAGGGTGGACAGTTTTAGTGGGAAAATTCAGTCGGCAGCCTCCGTATCCTGTCTGTCCCAGTGTCAGAACATTTTCGGCAAACGGCTCAAACGCTGGGGTTCCACGGGATCGTGGGTAAGCAGATGACAACAATTTGGATCCGTATTTTATTTACAAAGTTTTTTTTTTTATCACCTGCCTATCCTGCTATATACTTATCGATTAAGAGATTACATAAAAAATAAATGTTAAAAACGTAGTTAAAAACTTTAGGACTTCGAAGAAGAATATAAGGCTCAATTAAAATCACTCTAAAGTGTCCAGACAATTTCTGTATCAATATTTGTCTATTTCAAAAGTATATGCCAAAAGGAAATCTTGTACCTATATGTATATACTCTTCAAAGACTTAGACCTTTTTAAAATCAGTTCTAGATCCAATAGATACTCGCAAATACAATTTCAATCCAAGAAAGGTTGATAAATGTTCCGATTCACGATTATTTTAATCTGTATTATGGTTTCAAATGAAAATAAAAATAGAATTAAAGAAGTTCATGGATTCTATGGCTTCTTCTTTTTTCATATTCAAAGCAAACAGTATTCGACACTACCGTAAATTGTTAAATATTTTGTTTAATTTTATTTTCAAATTGCGAAAACACTAAGATACCTACACTCTTTTTTTCATATTTTATGATATTGACTGAATGTCGAATATAAACATCACAAAAAAATCGAAACATTACTTTTTTAATGATTTCTGGATTGCGGTTAGACTTTTATTAAATATATAAATATACAATTTACTGTCATATTTTTTTTACATCAATTTAGATATAATATGATTAATAAACGCCACCATTTTTAAAATAAGGGTTCAATTCAATCCTATTAAATAGGTATGTAATACGTAAATATCATCATCAAAAAATCTTCATATTTTGAAAACGCAATAGAACAAACAGTGCGTGAAGACTTAATAAACCGACAATTATGTTAATTCTACGTTGCGAGTTATTATATTACTGCAATTCATAAAAAGACCATTGCGTGGAAGTAACATGTCCCAACAAAATTTACTATTTGTTTGATCGCTAATAAAAAGTTATAAAAAAAGCAATAATTATACGAGACGATAGTAAAATGTGACACGGACGAGTATAATTTACTAAGCGGGCGAGCGTATAAATAAAAAATTTAGCTACGCCTCCAGACCCGAGCGTATATTTTATTGGATACTCTACCATTTAAATTATGTTTGCGGTCCCAGCTTAGATATGTTTTGCGTACAGATTAGATCCGCTGCACGTAGTTTCCCGTATTTACTTATCTTCGGTCAATCAAAAATAGTTTTGTTTGTTTATAATTTTTCTACCCTTTCATAGAGCTTCTTTAAATTGTTTCATGTTTCTCGCGTTTGCCTTCTAAGGACGCCCTCTGTCACTTTGAATTTTAGTGTAGGTATCTTCTTCGTATTTACTGAAATTGATTGCTTATTAACGCTCGTAGAAAGCTGTCGGGTCTGGTTATTATAGTTAAAATGTATTACTATTACATGTAAGTTAACTGTTAAAGTTCACCAAACTTAATTTGAGCTGCGTGGGTGAGCTGTGGTCTCAACTCACCTAACCCTCTCACATTGGTGAGGGTTTTAGCTTGATTTCTAAAAGCCTCCTATGTGAGAGGGTTTTAAAGCTCAAGCCCATTACACTGCTTGAGTGCGGGTTGGTGAACTTTAACAGCTAACTCAAATGTAATTTTAATTATATTAACCACGACCGACGGTTCTCCGAGGTTCAAAGACAAGAAAATAAGTAAAAAGTCTTGGTCAATTGCTGACCCTTGTTCTGACATTCCGGATAAACAAAAAGTTTTATAGCCCTAACCGAGAATCGAACCTTGATGAATTTTAATAACCAATCAGTCACGGAGCCGAGGTTGTAACTGTTATTGTGAAAAAATAAAATTACAAAATACCTACGTATTTTGTAATGAAGACGTAAATGTGTCGAGCAAATTGCTTAGGGGTGTATAGGGGTGGTACCTAGAATGGTTCGAGCGTGAATATCACGTGATTTGATGTTTGTATGCGAGCACGAACGGAGGCAATGACTACGTTATCAACTTATTACGTAATGCCAGTAACTATTTAAGTTGAGTTTTTTTTCTGCGATATTCGATTTGGCCGACCTTTTAATAGGTCGGCCAAATCCATTCCGTTCCATAGCCCGGTGAATGAGTATTTTTACCAATCTCCAAAAACGTCTAGTCAGTCTTTGTAGTGACTCTATTTTCCAACATCATTTTACAGTTTAACCGAAACGACCGACTTTAAATTCGTTAAGGGATATTTTACATTCTTTAAAGTATTTTTTTCCTTATACAATAAAAAAATTAAGCAACTAGTAAATTGTCATTATTGTTATATATTTAAATTAAACATTATATTTTCTTAAAGATTGCGACTGCAAGAAATATGCTGAAAATCTTATATTTTTTTTAACTCTAAAATATAATTTTTATTAATACATAACTATAACCTAAAATAAACTATTTAAAAACTAAATAAAATCTAAAACGTCCTCGAAACCACCGCAGCGAGGCACAGTTCCCAAGATGCTGGCAGCATTGCCCCTTTGGATGGCCAAACTAATTCGTTGGCCAAGGTAACTGCCCGCTCTAGGATCACCGGTAGACTCGATAACCCTTTTCGATAATTAAATTTTTTTTTTTTAAATTAAACTAAAAATAATTTTAAATTTTTTGTAAATTTCTCACCTGGGATTCAGTCTACTACCTTGTCGGTAAAGTATTTTTTTTGTTCCACTACTAGTTAGCCCTTGACTGCCTGGTGGTAAGTGATGATGCCGTCCAAGATGGTAGGGAACCTGTTAGGGAGTATAGTAGTCATAACCCCAATAATCGGTTTCTACGCGAAATAGCACCGGGACACTAAATCGCTTAGCGGCACGTGTTTGTCGGTAGGATGGTAACTAGCCATGGCCAAAGCCTCCCACCAGATAAGACCAGAAATTATAAATTCCCAATTTGCCCCAGCCGGGAATCGAACTGCTACATAAATTCATAGCGCTCACCTTTGTGGCAGGGAGGACGTCAATATATATTATATATAGTTAAATGAATGGCGAAGTTAGAGTTATTGGATTTAAATGGAATGTTGGTGTTTGTAAGGAAAGTACTATACAAATGTATGGAAGAACAGCGAATAGCGACCGCGTGATTGTCGCATGCGTGACGTCAAACTGAAACAGTGGGGTGAGAAGTTTATTGTGGTAGAGCTGAGTTTATTGCAGCAACCTTGTGTTATTAGGAACGTGTTTATTTTGACACTTTAGTTAAGACTAAAGTGTTGACTAACTAATGTTGTTATATTCGGATAAAGATTACCTTACCTAATGGTGCGGGAATAAATAGCGAAAGGTAAAGCGTGTATTTTATAGGACGTATAAGGTTATACCCGGACTTAAATGATCTGATCTTCGGATTTACTGAGTTTAGCTAAGGAGAGTAATGTTGTAGCAACTGTGTGACGTAAAACTAAGACATATCGGCCAAGATAAAGAATATTTGAGGGTTCTTGAAAACACTATGAGAGAGTTCCTTCACAATCGGTTCAACATTACAACGATATCCCCCAACAGACAGACATAAGAACAAAAGTATTTAAAACCTATTTTCGATTATGATTTTAAATATCAACTTATCATAACAGGATCATAATAAGAAACTGTTATAAACCATGGACAAATACAGTTTATATTAATATCGTATAAACAAAACCTGTAAAGTGATTATGTTTGTTTCGAAGTCCTATCAAAGACTGTACTTTATATATATCTATTAAATGGAAATAACGCATTGGATCCCAGAAACAAGCCCATATTGCTATTCCTATCCGAGATTGTATCTACACTGGAAATCCAAGCTGTCCAACTATCTGTTCGCTTGTATGGGCGACTTAACTTCACCCATACATTGAAGCCTGAAGTCATAGTACAAGATTTGAATATCAAACCCTGTATCGCAAAGTAAAATGAACCTAATGTGACTTGTTTTAGAGTAGCAAAAGTCTGTACTTCTGATTATTGCATTTTCAAACTCTGTCAAAAATCCGAACAAAAGAATTGTAGGGGAAATTCAGCTTTAAAAAATTTAAATAAGATCCATTTTACTTCAATGTTCATGTATTTCGATACCCAAAAGCGACGCCTCAATTGCGATCGGTCAAATTCAGTACTAAGGCTACAGAACAGGCGAGCAAATTCGATTACACCTAAGTGGGTATCTCGCTTACATTTTGTATGTAAAAATAATAAACTTGTTTGCCAAAGGGTAACGCTCCGGACCCTGTGACCGGGTCTATGGCGGGACCTTGCTCGGAGCAGCGAAACTGGTCCTGTACACAGTCCCACACGCACGTATCTAATAACCCTTACCCCTATCAAATTACGATCGAAATTCACTTTCACAGTAAATATATCTCGTCGCCCAGGGTACACGGACTGGTTGCGAAGACAAGTGCTGCGGGCTTCTTTACGTAATTCGCGCGACTATTATGGACATATAAAGTCATTGTCGCCAATAAAATACTTTTAAATATTCGTCAAATTACTAATGTACAAACGTATGAGCAGTTGTACATATATTCATCAAACGCAGCTAAGGACAATTAAATAAATAATAATAAATAAATATACTACGACAATACACACGTATATACGTGTGGAATTACACGTGTATATTGTAGTATATTGTATGTGTAATTCCGATTAAACACTATCGATAGCATCGGTTATTAAAACTCGCTCAAATCTGTTCGTTCCATTTGAGGAACAAATGCCTTACACTTTCATATAATATACGTACTCGTATGTACAGACAAAGCGATCAAACTTATTTCGTCGAAAAAATAGTTGTACTTATTTACAAAAACTGTCAATTAATTAGAAAAAACAGAAATCGGAAAATATCATCTGATGTCCACTTACCTACTGCTGGAATCAAAAATAAATCTTAACCAAAATCAAACAATAGAGTTAGTAAAGCATGACTGCTTATCACGCTCTCAGAAAAACCAATTTCTTACCCTGGGCTGGACTAATTAATTGAAGAAGAAGGATTACTTTATTGCACAAAAACATCAAAATATACATTTAAAAAAATTGGTTGTCTGTAAAGTCAGCTTACTGACGATAGTTGAACATGACAACGTCGTAAGAAAATGCTGATGGAATGGTTGCATTTTTCAAAAGAAATTTTTTAATTTTATTTGTTTGATAAATATTATCGTTGCTATAAACAATTGACACCACATTCACTTTTCACTACACTTCATTCTTGCCGAAAACATGTAAATGTATTATTGTATAGAAGCTGTCCACGCGGACACATCGCTCACTCAAGTAGGAGAGAGACAGATGTCGAACGCGGAGGCCGACTGTGCCTCTTTGTCGCTCGTTCCGCGCTCTCGCTTGCACTTCAAGCCTTGAATGGAACGCCTCAGAGCGAGGTAACGCCGCATACGTCATGTTTTTTCGTGCGTGCAGCCGGCTCCATCGAATTATAAAACGTCACGTCAATAAAGAATAAACGAAAGAACAAGAATTGTAGGCATGCAAAGACGGTCTTATTGCCAGAAAAACCCAACTATTTTGTGGTCGTGAACTACCATTCTAAACCACAATACCGTCAGGGTGGTAGACGAGTAGGTATAGTCAGAATAATTTGGGTCGCCAAGCCATTTGAATGTTTATTACAATTTCATATTTTATAGTTGACAATTTAATTTGGAGCGAAATATTCAAGTATGAATTAACTAACACCCACCGGAATATTAATGAGTAAATATAGAACATTAGGTTTCCTAAACAGATATAAACTACCGCTAAAAATAGACGGACTCACTTACACGTTCATAAATGCTGTAATACATTAAACTGTCGTTAATCTATAGGACATGATACATGTATAGGACAGAGTGAGATAGAAAACATTATACATTTTTTTACCAATTCTAGTTACCATGGAAACTAAATAATAAACCTGAAATTTATCCTAATGGTTCTGATACTCTACATCCACCTCAATCTCTAGTAGGCTACTTTTCAGAAGTTACACTTCCGCCGTGTGTGAATAAATTGCACAGGTTTTTTTTTTTCGTTCGATGCGATCAAGTGAAGAGTGCTTTATCAGCAATGATCAAAATTGGCAGTGTGCATATGTGGCATTCTAAAACAAAATCAAATTAATGAATATTGTTTTATAAGCTCCACTTTATCCTATAAATTACTACTCATTACAATTTCTCTAATTACACCTTCCTAATGATAAACATAGCAATATATACTAATGATATAAAATTTGAAACTAATTAAAGTTTACTTTTATTATACCTATGAAGTAAATGGAGAACGATCCTAAAACCTTCTAAATGTCAAATTCATTAACCTTTAAGAATTTTGCTTTGCATTTTATCACCCCATTTAAAATGAGGGCTGGCAGAGAACAAGTTGAGTAATGAAAAAAGAGCGCTGATAGTCGAGCAACAAACAACGCAGTGTTTATATTTCTTTGCAGAAAGCATAAATTCCTCAATATAGTTATTAGGATCAAAACCTTCTACTCTTATGCTCTAGAGCCTGTCATAAAGCTTTAACTACAACTTTTTAGGGCATTAGAAGTCAAAATTGATTTTTTTCTCGTTGTCCACGTTAAGTATACAATTATAGGTAACCTAAAACAAAACATTTTTCTACCTTACCCCAAGTGTTGTTTCACCAGATTGCCTCATCTCATGATAGAAGGGCTGGCTCATTTTTTGTGCAAAGGATCAGCGTGGTTGTCCAGTGTGAACATGCAGCCAGCTATCTTGCGGGCATTACATTGTTATTAGTTTTATTGTAACTTCATTTTATTATCAAATTAATAAATATAGCTGATTTCAGAATGAACCCCAAAGTTCGACTGCATAGTGTTTTTGTAACCTTAGACCGCCAGCGTTCTTTTTAACTGACGGGACTTATAAACAGACATTTATATTTTCGGCCACGCGTAGATGCTTATCATGCCCACAAACGTTACCGATCCAGGTGTCTTTGTTGGAGTTTATCAGATACCACTCGGACAGAGTCAACTGACGGAGCGTATCGATGAATATTTACGATTAGAGAGCATGCGGGCACATGCGGGCTTACATATATAGACTGATAATAATAATGGAGATTCGTTGGCGATAGTGCCATACCGCGTAAGTTACGTTGTTATACGAGTTATATATTGTTCTATCGCCTGCGAAAGGTACAGAAAACATTTGTAGGGATAACTATCTATCTATCTAATACCTTAAACAAGCATTTTTTGTACAAATGTACACGAGTGTATAATCTGTATCTCTGAAACGGCTCCAAAGACTTGAAATTTAGTTTGCGGAGTTTTCGGGGGCCATAAATCGATCCCGCTAGGTTTCATTTTTAGAAAACGTCGTTTTATCCGTGTTTTCGGGTAATGAAAAACTGCCACGATATCATTAGAATAGGAAGGTAAATTTCGCCACGTACAAGGTTACAATAGGTCAGAACCCGAAATCAGAAGACCTTGGTTCGAATTATTTTATTTCCCCTTTTTGTTATACTTTTGGTGTTTTGTTCTTGTTTTACTTGAATAAAAAAATTCAATCATCTAGATATTATGTTTAATAACATGACTCCTTCGGTAATTTTGGACCTACCAAAGCGTACGTTGAAACAATGTGCATTTATTATTATGAAATTCTCAATGGCAAGTTTGCTTGGAAGCACAAAGCTTCAATGCAATAATGCTGATGTTGCCGAGAAGAAACTCAGCTATTGCTCATTGCTGAGTTTCTTCTCGGTAGAATCTACATTTCAAACTGGTGGTAGGTAACTTATAATAGGCTCCTTTTTAAGTGATTTACTGGTGAGCTCATTCTTATTCTTAAATATATAGCTTAAGTTATCTGCTAGTTAAATCAGCCAGCCAGTTCAGCCTTTCCGTAGAACAAACAGACAGTGACAATTTTTTTATGCATTAAGCACTAAGCTGTTTTTTTTAAATTTATATTTATATAAATTAAAAAAAAAATTATATTAGATAATCCAATTTAATTTACGTAAACATAATTTCGAAAATAAATTGATCTTGAAAATGAAAATCCTTCTGTTTCTTTAAAGTTTTCTATTCTATTACTTTCTTTAAATTATCTCTAACATGAAAGTTTTTTTTTTTATTAATGAGTCCTAATAGTAGATACCTACTTATTATACGTATTTCGCCTAAGCGTATTACGCCCAGTTACACAACGGCATACTTGGCGAGGTTTATTGCGATTACTGCGGCCTACTTGTCGCACGTGTGTCGTAAGCCTTAGCCCTACATGTTCATGTGTGAACGGTCACCGGTCGTAATGCTTATGACTCTTAAGGCATTTTAGTCTTAAGGTGCATATTCGAATGAAAATAATTTACAGACTGCGGATGCCTAGTCAAAGGGAAAAGGGAACTTATGTCTATTTTTATAAGACTTAAAGTAGAAATAAGGTGCATATTCAACTGAAATTAGTTCACTGTCTGTGATTGAGAAACTAAAGGGAAAAGGGAATTTATGTCTATGTTAATAAGACTTAAGATAGAAAAACAAATCTAGGGGTCGTCACGCAGTCTTGTGCGGCTTCGTTATAAATATGCGTTGGTAATTTTGTTTAAACACCTCTTCATGCTAGACAGCTCCGTAAGTTCCAGAATTACTAGGAAAGCCACGTGCCGTTTCAAGATTTTTCACATTTTCCGACGTGTCTATTATGGTTCTTGAGATATGTGCTGGCAATCTTATTGGAACACATGGACGGACAATAATTAAATTACACACTTATATTATAAATGTGAAAGTTTATGGGAATGTGTAGCTTATTAATAAAATATGGTTTCACGGAATTTTTTTTAGAACATTGTTATTTGACGGCCAACTGGCACAGTGGGCAGCGACCCTGCTTTCTGAGTCCAAGGCCGTGGGTTCGAATCCTACAACTGGACAAATGTTTGTGTGATGAACATGAATATTTTACAGTGTCTGGGTGTTTATCAGTATATTATAAGTATTTACTTCTATTATATTCATAATGATATCCATCAGCTATCTTAACACAAGCTATGCTTACTTTGGGGCTAGATGGCGATGTGTTTATTGTCGTAGTATATTTATTTATTTTATTTATTTTATATAACTAACTATCCATTTAGAAAGCGTACGCGGTTTGTTTTTGAAATGCCATTATTTTAGGCTGAAGTCTTAATATAACTGATAAAAAATACAGCCTATTAGTTCTGGGTAAAATAGCTTTCTAATTAAAAAAAAAATATTTAAATTAGTTAAGTAGTTTCATACTTTTTCGATTCCAAATAAATAAAGTATAGAATCTTACAACTTTATAATTTTAGAATAGATAAAGATAATAAAACTTATATGTTTATTGTGTTATTTGTTAGTTAGCTTTAATCTTTGAAACTGATTTAACAAATACATTTTGCATGTGATATCTCAAATCTCCAGGAAGGTTATTAAATATTTAACATCAGGTTACGGCCCTTAGTGGCCAGAAAAGGTGAGTCGACGCGGTGTGTCGTTGTATATTACGTAGAACAGCGAAAGAAATTTTGTGTGGGAAACTCATCAGTAAGATAATATTCAATTTAAAAGCACATATATGTGTAAAATAAATTCTGCTGCAAAATTGCCGTTTGCACCAAGTCTGCAGTGCGGTGAAATGCGTTACGTGTATTAAGTATATCTACTTACTTAGATTGCGCTATTACTTACCATAAGTTGGCAAGATAGTCACGTGTCGCCGAAAAAATAAAATTGCTAAATTTCCTAAGGTTCAATGACCTCCGCCCTCTTCTTTCTTCGAATTATCCCGAAATGTCTATATACATCCCTACTAATAATATAAATGTAAGTTTGTTTGTAACGCTTTCACGCAAAAACTTCTTAACCGATCCCCATGAAACTTTGTACACATATTCTTGGAAGTGTTAGTAAATAAAAATGTCGGGATAAAAAATATAGGATACTTTTTATCCCGACATTAAGCTCGGTTCCTTTGGGAGAGGAGATGAGTGTTTGACGATTTTACACCATAACTGCGACAAATTATAACCAATTTAAATAATTATTTTTGTATTATATGTTTAATTTAGCCCAAACTGTGGTTGGAGATAGAGGACAGAACTCCTCAGCGGACAGCAGCAAACCCCTCATTTAAGGCTTAGCAATAGTGAATACTTGAAATTTTGTTAGATCTACAACTAAATTTAATGCCACACCAAAAAACAAAATCAAACGCAGACAAAGTCGCGGGCAACAGCTAGTATTATATATTCTAAAAATACCTTTTAAATTTTCCTTCGAATCCGCAAACTGATCACTAATAAGGTTAACAAAGAACTTTATTTTACACCGCAACTTTTTTATAGTCTGTTATTATATTAAGATAAGCGATTCTTAACTGACGAATAGGCAGGAGCATTTTGAGGTTTACGAATATTCTACGTCTTGTTACCATTAATAGCTCTCATCCAAATAACTGCCTCGTTAGTGCGGCCCAACAAAGGTGGTCAACATTTTTAGGTTTTCGTATTACAAGGTCTTAGGTTCATCACGGAGTTGGGAAATTGGACTTGCCCACCCGCTTGCCCCGTAGAGCACTTTAAACTAACGTAATAATCACTATAATGTGATAGTAAAAAAGGGGCGCATTTCCTAAATAAATACATTAACCCATTACTACAGGGGTACAGGGACACTAGAGGGTCTCCTTCGTGCGTGCTGGGATTCGAACTCGGCCCCCGAAAGTGAAGCCGAAGTCCTAACCACTGAGCTATCACCGCGTTATATCGTAAATATCCGCTAATCCAGTATCACGGGTCAAAACTTCGAAGTCCCTCTTTTCTATGAGATATTAGGACTATGCGCAACAGGGAGATACTGAAAGAATTATGATGATAAAGATATTTAAAATGTTCAATGAGTCAATAGTCGTAAACGTACAAGTAGATTAGAATTAACTTTACCAGTTTAAAGTAAATTTATTTGAAGATTATGGGTTTGATAAAACTGCCATACCTCCAAAAGGACAGCGCATTATCTTCTACTCCATCATTATTTACCCCCAGGAGAGATTGTCATGGTCTAACTCTTAATAGAATGTATACAAAAACAAACAAACATTCCAACATTTGACGACCTCCCTGGCGTAGCGCTGTGAATTTAAGTAGGAGATCCCACGTTCGATGTCCGCCAGGGGCAATTTGGGAATTTGGCTCTAGTCTCATCTAGTGGGAGGCTTTGGCCGTGGCTAGTTACCACCCTTTCGACAAAGACGTGCCGCTCAGCGAAAGTGTTCCGGTGCGATGTCGCGTAGAAACCTATATGGCTACCATACTCGATAACATGTTAGCCCGCTACCATCTTATACTGCATCATTACTTACTACCAGGTAAGATTGCAGTCAAGGGCTAACTTGTATTGGAATAAAAAAAAGAACACTTAACTTGAGTAAATGTACTTCTTTCTTTTCTTAAAGTAGTAAAGTTGACAATAACAAGACAACAAACATAACTCACATAAAGAGTTAAGACAGTTATAATTGCAGTTTCTTCACTCGTACGAATAGTGAAAGCTATTGGCAATCATGATGACCATTTTAATGAGTACACTTTCTTCAACTGTTACACATTGCCCTAGGGATCGATATATATTAAACATGCATTGACGCCACATAAGCCAAGTACTTAATTGTTTATAGAATTAGCGTGATGATTTTGTCACATCCTCCGTAAAACATTATCTACTTAACAACGTCCCAATGCTGGGCACAGAATTTTCTCCCAGAGGTGATAGAGATTTTTGGGTGAGACCCATCGCGCTACTCGTTTAAGGGATGACGGACTTCAAGTAATATCATAACATGATAGTGATAATAACAGAGTCCAACAGTATTACGTGTCTACGAGGCGCGAAGTTGGACAACACTAGTTTCACTTCTTTGGGATAGTATTACTGAGAATGCTGACCTAGGAATCGAAGCCAGGACCTTGTATATACAACTCGAACCACTGAACCAGCGAGGCAGTGGCAACCAGGAAAACCGTAAGCATAAAATTATATATTGTTAAAAAAGATACTTATTTTATGTAAAGAATAAGATTTTATCCAGACCGCCCTCAGTACATTTCTGTAGATATTTCATGACCATATATTACAGAAAATTGGCTGCAAAACACACAGCAGCGGGCGACAGAGGCCTTGGGGCTACTCATTTTGGTGCGTTGGTTAAAAAATCATGAATAAAACAACAAGTGACGCGACTCGATAAGATTTTCATTAATTTAGTATGATCTATAGATCGTAAGACGCATTGCGCACTGTCAACTATTCGCCGGAGACTTCAGTAGGTATCTTTGCGACTCAAAGTAAAAGGTTTTTAATATTATCAAATCGTATGTCGTGAACGAACCTTCAAATTGAAGTATCTTTACAAAAATATTTAAAATGTGTTTAGTTTTAATAAATTTAACACAAAATAAAATATACTGCGCGATTGAACCAGCTAATAAAAATGACATAATTTCTAACCACTGCCATTAAAAATTGTTTATTTAGTGTTCTGACCCCGTTTTTGAAGCGAATATGAGGTAGGGGAGAGGGTGAAAAACAACATGTATAACGGACGAACCCAATCGACTTAAATAAGATACCGAAAATTCTGCCATATTTTGCCCATCGAGTTTGGCTATGGCATAAATGAAAAAAACCATGTAATATGCACTACGAATACATCGAAACTGAACTTAAACGTTTCGTAGAACAGTCGCCGACATCTAGTCGACAGTGCGCAATGGATCTTAGTCATAAAGCCAATGTGTGTGGCAGACAGCGGAAGCTTTTATATTTTTTGATATAAAACAGCTGTCTTTTTAAAGTACTCGCCGCGCTATAAATCATAACATTGTGTGCACAAGTTTGTCAACAGCACTCCGACGGCTGCATTATATCACCGGGCCAACGGTCCGACGCCCGAGCTGGATTTATACCATACATGTTCATTACGTGCGAAGAGGTATCTTCTTTCCCGACATCCGGATATAAAGAAGATAAACGTCGCTTTAAAAGATAACGGTTTATAAAAGTTCAAGTAAATAATGTTAGCGAAATTTATACTAAATTAACTAATTCTCTCTTGTAATCAATATGCCTTGTGTAATGAATTAGAACAAGGAACGACTTTTGAAATCCCATAGAAATCCTTTGTCTATAACCGGTAAATCCTATCCCTAGTAAACAAATAAGCAATTTATATTATAACTCGCGGTCCTACGCGACTTTGTCCACGTATAAAAGATAGACATATGCTGTCGTGGACTTTTTTTTGAACTATTAAAGAGGAACAAGTTTTTCATACATGGCTTTCTCGAAACTTTAACAGTTTATGCATCACACGCAGCGCAAGCTCTGAAAAGGGAAAAAAAACCCCGATTTCGAAACATTCTTCATTGGTGCTATCCTCCTATTGGTCTTAAGCGTGCTGAGATATAGCTTATAGACTTCCTCGATAACCAAACTATCCAACACTGAAATATTTTTTCTAATCGGACCAGTATTCCCTGATATCATTGCGTTCAAGTAAAAAACGAAAAAACTCTTCAGGTTTATATACCTATTAGTATAAGATTAGCGCATGGCATTGACAACGTAGAATTTCTGATGTTATTTAATTATGAACTTTTCCCGTGTGCACCTTTTCAGTAAGCAACTTACACCTGAAAGACTTCAAGACAGATTTCAGACTTTCATACAAACTTCCTTCTACTTTTACCCCTTGTGGGTAGAATGTTAAAAAATGAAACTCACAAGGATGCTCAAAAGTATTCTCACCAAACTTCGAATTTCTAGATTTAACCGTTTTGGCTGTAGGGTTGTTTGTCAGGCAGGACAAATCTCTTTATAGTAATAGAAGATGTGGAATGGACTACATTATTTCCCGAACATGAACCCGCACTAGGAAAGAATACGCATTGTTTGTATCTTCTTGCAGAGGATTATAAAGATCTTAACTAATCAATGCCTCGTTTAATGGGGATGTTCTAAAACTGATCCTAAATAAAATAGGTTGTTTATTAAATCCTAAAATACACGACGATATAAATTGCCATAAACACTTTTCTCTGCCAATGATCAACATGTAACAAACGCAAACCTTGTTCGAGAGACTACTGCTTTATACTACTCTGTAGTGAAAGTTATTGTACAGGTTAGGAATATAACAAAAAAATGTTGAAAGTGTGAAGGTCAAAGTAAGCGTTGCTAATGGCCAAAACGATAACTTGAATGGATATCAATTAACGATACATGATATCCAAAGCAACTGGATACAACGATCTCAAATGTCTACAAAATACACGTTATTTTGGATGAATAAACTTATATTTAACTTAGAAAAGTGCATGCGTGCTGAGATTCGAACTCGGCTCTCCGAAAATGAAGTCGAAGTCCTACCTACCGCTTCGGCATTGAGGTATTGAGTTAAAAAGCCGTTAGCCGTTCGTATAAATACTGGCTACGCTTGGTTGGCATTTTCTGTAAACTTTGTTCTACAGCACAAATCCATGCCTAGTCTGAAAAACTCGGTCCGTCCAACTTTAAAAGCGACTAGAGCTTTCAAAGGTTTTTGAAACAGAATAATCCCAAACACAATCGCTTTCTCACGAAACATTCGATATACATTTATACAAAAGCATTTGTACTATCAGCACCCAGCAATTTATCTTAAGCAACCATCAATTGAATACCTATTGAATAGAGACAAAAACAATTGAACCTAGGTCCTAACCTGTCGATATTCAATACAAAAGGTTAGGAAGGCATCTGGCCTTGCACCAACCTGCGGAGGTCGTATGCCTATTCTCAGCGCATAATGGGTGGGAGATGACAGCTGATAGGGCCCTGTCAATCCGCGGAGGCTTTGCGACGTGATGACACGACACATCCGATGCTTATAGTGATTGACGTTAGAATTTAAAGGTCTCAAAGGACAAGACACCTCTATCTGGTTACAAGTACTTGTTGATTAATAAAGTATCCGGGGGCATTATATTCTACGAAGCTTGGGATATAGTTTTGCCGATGCATAATAATACACTGTGTTTTAAACATTTCTTTCTTACTAACAAAGATATAACGAAGATTATAGGAAGGATCTGACTCACAATATAGTAAATTACATTAACTTGACCAAAATTGCAACTGCAACTTCTTGTCGTCATTTCACAGTAGAAATTGCAATATTTTAAAGTGCCTACTTTTTTGAAATCAAGATTACTTTTAATTGTGCGTTAATCAAAAATTATTAAAAAGGAACAGATAGAAACAGAAATGGCCACTTAATTTCGCATTTACTGACGCACGCGGAACAGATATTATTTAAACAGATAAAATGGTAATCGGAATTGCGTCTAGTAAAAATAACCCGATATTGCCGTTAACTGCTATTGAACAGTAACTGGAAATGTTTTAAATGGTTTATTGGACTGACGAAAATCGGTGATTCACTACATTCCGCGTTCGATCCTTTCCATTCGGTGCGATAACTTTTTTTTGTGGTCGAACGAATTCATCCTCGGGAACGTCAATAATGCGTCAAAATGCCGACGATTACCGTACATAGTGTTGGCTTGCGCAGGCGCAATTCTTTTATTAATTATCGTGGCCAATTGAGTGAGGATGTGACGCCATGCCGGCGGCGTACGCGCGTGACCCACCTGCAAATCGAGCCTGAAGCACGCAATCGCTATTCATCCTTGAGCTGCTCTAGCTCGAAATCATATTATTATTTGTGGACGCGTGCCATCAATGGCCGACCCACGGTGCTTAGCACACAATACCGCAGTATTGGCTTATCAAGCGATCTTCTAATCCTGCCTTAAATAGTACGACTTCTTCCTACACATATTATTATACGAATATTGTTGATCTTTTTTTAGGATTTGGGCTAGTAGATGGAATGTTCAACTACGGATCATAGGGTACTGGGCGGGTTTGACTCAAAATTAAGATGAGTTTGTATGTCAAGAACTTCTCAAGTCAAACCCGTTTAGCCATTGGTCCCAAATAACTAACATCGTCCCCCTACACGGTTAGCATGGGCAGAAACATTTTCTCCATGGGGAAAGGATAAGATGAATATCCTCTCCAACAGTTTTATCCACTTTCCGAGCATCCGCAAGGGTGAAAATAATAGCCAAATAATATACTTACGAGTGTAATGCAAAACGCTGGCATCTTCTCTTTTCCCCTGTTGCCGTGCTTCTGCAGGTGGACAAATACTCGTAAATGTTAGTGAGTCGATGTAATCGTAATAAAGGATAAAAAATAAAAGAAAAAAATGTATCCCCTGCCTAGGCAAGCCATGCTCCCTCGTTCAACGAGGAAATGGATTGAGAGCTTAATCCCTCCATCCATATACATATATATATATAATATGGATATAGGCTGCTAATATATATATATATATATATATATATATATATATATATATATATAGGCTGAGAATAATGATACCATCCAAACCGTTTTCAGTTTATTCCACAAGGCGAAAACCTAAACAATCGTGCAAAGAAAATTTCCAGTCATTCTCGATGAATAAATTTATATAAATGTAAATGAGAAAATATTTATATTATTTGATATCAAACATATCACCGGTTAGCCATTTGTTTTGGTAGAAGCAAGGTGCAAAAATTACATTGAAAACGAGTTAAGTGTCACGGGGCTGTCATTTTATGACATAACAAAACACGTCAGCTACGATTGCTTTCGTAGCCTCATTCGAGAATTTTAAATGACTATGTCCTTGAAGAGTACACACAAAAAATTGCAGTATATTCTCAGTCGTAATTGTATTCTATCAATTACCATCACCTTTCCCAGTTAGTTCCCCGCGTATGAATGTGTCACTGATGGTACAGGAATTAGAGAGATTGCTTAAGATCTTCGACCCTCAACGCTTCTCCAATTAAAATAGACGGGTTTCATCTTCTTACAGCTCTAGGCAGTTCTTCTTTATCTCATTATTTAACGAGATGATTCAGTGTTATCAAACAAAATTACTAAATGCATAAGTAATGTATGTAAGCATATTTATGAATTGCTTTAAGTCAGCAGTTTAAGTGAGATTCGACACGACGAACGTGTCTCAATGGAATCTCGCTTGAAAAACTCAGCATTTTGGTGGCGCCTCGTAAAACAACAACAAACCACTTTTACTCTAAATAAATACCTATCACAAATGCCTAGACGTTTTGAAATCATGTTGGCTGTAATCGCAAGGACGTCGTATTACATGATCTATTTTATTTTGATATAAAATGCTTTCAAAATGTTTTTCAACGCGTGAAATAAAATACATTTGGGACACTATATATTTTATTTCGTGTCTTACCTTCAGCAGGGCGTAGACCTCTCCTAACTAAACGATTAGATTTCGAAAGATCACGTCACTCTGGTCTATTACGGTCTGAAGAAACACGACTGATTTAATAGACGCTATCAGTAAATAAATGATTTCGAATATATTTTTCATCTCTTCCACTCTATTTAAATAAGAGACCGTCATACGGTAATTGACCTTTTCCGAAATAGGATTAACTTTCTATAGAATTATTGTCAATAGTTTCTAAAAACTGAAAGCTGAAAATACTTTGTTGAAACAGTACCTAGCTTCGTACTAACACAAGTCCTGTAGGTTTTTTTTAATGCATTCAATAAAATAAAAGTGCATTGTCTATCTTTAATTTCGGAAATATAACCTCTTGAAAAAACATCTATTTGATGTATCTAGCGCAATCTGCGAAACGGCTTAACCGATTTTGATGGGACTTTAACAGGTAGGTAACTAGGACTTCGCAATGAGTAATTTAGCTACTTTATCTGAACTTATTTTTGACAGAACTGTCAGTTAAGGAGTAACAAGAAAACATTATAAGTTCTAGCCTTTCCAGGAAACATGAAATCCTTTGAATTATCAGAAAAAGAAAGCAACAGTGTCCACATGCTTCTGACTCGTATAACTATTTAACCTATGTAACTACATATCTAATTATTAGTTACCTCCGATTTTTTTTGAATAAACTTAAATCGTACGCCTGGGCGTACCAACATTTTTTTATGTTGGTATATTGAGTTAATCAAAGTGAAATAGGTGCAGCAACAGTTACTATAAATAATTGGCCCACTACAGCCCTCGACTGTTGCTACGTGGCAAAAGTATTGACATAAGGAGATCGATAAAGTTTTACTGTGACTGATAAGGGAACCCAGTCACGTTGCGGTCGTCCACTGCCCGCCTCGTTTCCGACTTCTGATGATCTGACTTGTCAACCGTTTGACATTTATAGTCTCCTGGTATAAATAGACTAAAAGCTATAGTGAGCCAAAAGTCTAACTCTTCTCCGCTTTTAGCTATATTACGCCTATTCCCTAGCCAGATAATTAATAAACGTGGAATAGCGATGAAGTGTTTTGTCGCATTACTGTTTTGACGTTACGCTACGTTAATTAACACAATGGTAGAAATGTAAAATATAAATTGGCTGCATTGAACTGCACGTCAACAGCAAAAGTGCAGTTAGTGTGCAATTGACATAACTTTGTAAAAAAATTGCTTTACTATTTTAGGCGTACTCACTACAATTACTGCACACTGTTGCAACTATTTTCAATGCATTAAAACTACAATTTTGCAATTGGATTGCACTTAATATAAAACTAATGAATATTACATTGTTACCATTGTTACACATTTTTTTCATTGAACAATCGTATTAAAAAAACCATAGCCTTCGACTTGATTTTCGGAGGACCGAGTTCGCATCTCAGTTACGCACGCACTTTTCTAAGTTATGTGCGTTTTTCCACCAAATGAATTATCACTTGCTTCAACGGCGAAGGAACACATCGTGAGGAAATCTGCATGCCTGAGAGTTCTACATAATGTTCTCGAAAGGTATGAGAGCCAATCCGCACTGGGCCAGCGTGTTAGACTACGGTCTTAGCCCCTTCTCGTTGTGGGAGAAACCCGTGTCCTGTAGTGGGCCGGGTTGATATGATGATGATGATGACTGTAAGCTTAATTAATTAATGGTCGCAAATTTCGTATCTGCAAATATGTATGTAATCTAGTACCGTTTTCCTAATCGAGCCTTGGAATTCCAATTGCAGCGTTTTAATCTGTAACTTGTAGAGTTATGGAGCGACTAAACCCGCGAAGAATATTCTCAAATAGAAATTACACGCGGAAGATTAAGAAGTCCTGTTGTGCTTCTGGGAACGGACGGTGGTAATCCCGCAATTCGCGTGATTGCCGACACGCTAATCTACCTGACTGAGCCTGCTGCGAAAATCATCCTTATTGCGTGCAAATAAGTCCAAAAGTTGCGTGCGAGCACACGTGCATTTATACATACCTGACTTGCGAGTGCAATTAGTATAGGATATTATAATTTTCTGCCGGTTGAGATATGGGACACGCGCAATCGTCACAGACAGTTAGACGTGCTGGAGCTATTTGGTTACATTTTAAAGATAAACTCATGTTTAGAATTGTTTGTTTACTTTCTTGAACCACGTCATACTAAATTCGTTATCTGTTTGATGGTTGTTCGTTCAGGAGAGTATTCTATTATGTATAGTATATTTAGTAAAGTTGTTTATAAAACCTCGCAAAAATAACTTATCTTGAAGTATATTTCTATAATAATGTTACTCAACGTTTCTACGGATCTACTCCTATCCCTATCCCTATCCATACTTATATTATAAATGAGAATGTAAGTTTGTTTGTTAAGCTTTCACGCAAAAACTACTAAACCGATCATTACGAAACTTTGTACACATATTCCTGAAGGTATTAGAAGTAATATAGGATGATTTTTATCCCGAAATTAAGTTCAGTTCTTTTGGGAGAGGGGACGAAAATGTTTGACGATTTTACACCATAACGCCGATATATGATAACCGATTTAAATAATTACTTTAGAGGCCTAAAATGTGTTTAATTTTGCCCAAATTTCGTGTAGATCTGATGAATGTGATTAGAGATAGAGGACAGAACTCCTCAGACTACGGCAGCTAACCAGTCATTTAAGGCTTAGCTATCCTAAATACATAAAGTGCTGCCTCATGAGGCACATATCTTTTGAAAAACAAAAACAAACGCAGACGAAGTCGCGGGCAACAGCTAGTAAATAATAAAGGAGTAGATCCGTAGAAACGCTGAGTAACATAAAGTAGGTTTTTATTTTATAGTGATAGTTGATGAAGCAATCATATGGCAACACTAAGCAGGACATGCAAGGAATTCGTCCTGCAACATACAGCCCTGTGTCCATCAACCTAGGAAATACAGGCGTACCTAGGAAAATAAAGCAGTAGGTGTTAAGCCTCATATGCCTGTTATTACACCGGCAACCACGCCCAGAACACATCATTGCAACAATGCTGCTTTGCGACAGAAATAAGCATGGTCAAAGTTATTCCACCGCAAGCTATGACAAAAAACTGGTAACTCAAAGAGGAGTTGTATTTCTGATGCAACGTTGCTTAAATTTTCGAGTCGGTCTATACTGATTGGAACAATAATGAACAGACAAAAAGTCCTAGCAAAAATCAATTACAAATATGGCAAGGATATATATAAGCAAGGTTATATAAATAAACTTACCGTAAGCTAATGAATTTTATTTTTTATGCCACAAGTAGGTACTTATATTGTGGCTTTGTCTACTCATTGAGACTATGTTAAACACAACAAATAAAGGGACATCAATAAACAAACAATAGAACTCCCTCGATACGAGCCAAACAAAGGCAAGTGGCCACAAATTGCATTTACCGATCAGAATTGTTCGCGAATACAGGCCTTCGTACAAGGTTTGCTCGCTCGCAATCGAGGATTCGTTTTCGAGTATTAATCTGTGTAAAATAAATCGTCAAAGTAAAATGCACCTTATGCAGCTCGCTTTGGAGTCGCAGGTCCTTTACTTCAGATTTTTGGTTTACAAAAGTTCTGTCAAAAACCTGAGTTAAAGAATTGTGGACAGATTTAATCTTTAAATCAATGACAATAAGATCCGTTTTACGCCGTCGTAAGAAGTATTTTGATACTCGAAAACGTATCCTCTTGCGAGCGAGCAAATTTTGTACTAAGGCTACAGATGATGCATGTACCTATTGACCGAACAATCATTGTTTTATGTAACACACACTGGAACACTTAATTAGATCGAACGGCAGAGTGCACTTCATAGTACGCAAATATTATTAAGCTGCGAACTGACTGGCCTGTCAGAATTAGAATAATTGTGTTTCAAACCAAAATTTTAAAGGCTTTTTTTTCTGATTTAGACTCCCCGCCTGTCTTGGCGTAAAATCTTGGATTTCATGAAATTTTTGGATGTCGTATCTGATCCATTTTGTTTTGAACGCTGCTTTAGTACCTCGATGCACCACTTCGGTATATCATCATCATCATTATAAACCACCCAATAAAGGCCCACTACACCACGGTTTTCCGAATGAGAAGGGTTTAAGCCGGCGTCCACCACGCTGGCCAAGTTCGTGTTGGTGGTCTTCCTTTGAGAACATAGAGAGACCATTTCTTCACGATGTTTTCCTTCACCATCAAAGCAAGCAATATTTAATTAATTAAAACGTAATAGCTTTAAAGGCACATAACTTGAAAAACTTGAGGTGCGCGTCGGGGATCGATCTCCGAACTCATCTCGCGGTGTTTTTCTTCGCCGATGAAGCGAATGATATTATTATTTCCAAATTATGTGTGTTTCAAGCAATGAAACGCGGTACGAAGTTCGGTACAGCTAGCAATATTATACATATATTATACTAATACCCTAGACTTTTCCCGAAAGGAAGTTCAAGTGACGATTCGACGATTTCCACCTAAACAAAAAACGACTACCTTCCCGTCTAGTCACTTAAATCAAAATCAATATGTGGTAATGAAAGCGTAGCTGTTAATGACTTCCTTATCACGCACACCAAATCTATGCATTGCCACACTCATCTGCATAAGTAAGGCGTGAATTGTTGAGTCGCTAAAGCCAGTGAAATATATAATTCCGCTAGCTATAAATCAAAATCAAACTGTTTGAACAATAGTGACAGCTTTTCCCAGCTGACAGTGTATGTATTGACGTTATGACCTTACGATACCGATTCCATACGGATGTATCGTTCGTACTCGTATCAACTAATTTGACATACCCAAAATAAGTTGATTCAAACCACACGAGTTGTTTGATGCTGTTTGTCTCGAGATTCGATCGAGAAGATGGACTCAAAAATAATCAAAAGGTCTACAGGATTTTTCGACATACCGTATTACTTCACTATTGAATTTAGTGGCTTCAGTTTATTAAATGCAGGCGTTACTTTGCGGAATACTATGATATATTATGAAAAATAAGCTTAATTTCCTAGACCAGAGCATCTTCAGGAAGATGTTGACTTTACAATTAATAATTTATTGTAATGTAAATTATTCGTTGTAAAGTCAACATCTCCTGAGGATGCTTTGATTTCGGAGCAAAACGTGCGTAGAGGGTTCATTGCCGACGATCTGTTTGGTTTAGAGTAAAAGGATTGAAGAAATAATAAATTACACCATACAATATAGAAAATTAAGCTTATTTTTCATAATTTAGTTTATTAGTTAACATACAAAATTATTATGATGTCGTATACATACCAATATGGTTTAGCCCGTTACCATTTTAAACTGTATCATCACTTAACTGCAGGTAAGATAGCAGTCAAGGGCTAAGTTGTAGGGGAATGAAAAAAAGCCCCAACCCAATTTCAACAATCAAACAAAAGTATTAAAACTTTATTTGGTCTAGAAGATATGACTTCAAAGTTTATTATTGGCGCTGTATCACTATGCGTAGACTGTATGTCTGCCTTCCGTACAGCTCGTATAGTCTAATCTAAAGGAAATAGGCATTTCCCTTCCGTGAATTCCGGACCACCAGTGTGTACGAAGCCGTGGGTAATGTATTGCAATCAGCGCAGCGGCCACATGGCCGTCGCATCACTCCCGCGCAGACTGAGTGTCTGCCTTATGCGAATATGGTATGTGCTTATTCGAGATACGAGATACCACTCGAGCACTCTTCGCCAGTGATATAGACAGAGAACGTTAGTCATATACGTCCGGCATCATATCGCCGTGTTATTTAATGACTACAAATATAGGAGTCCCTCTACTTAGTAAAGCTTTTTGTGACAGAGAAGTTGGACGTTAATAAGCTGCGAATAATGACGATGATGATGTCACTGTAATTTTACCCCCCGCAATTGGGGAATTTATAATTTCTAAATTTTCGACATTAAATTAGACGACAATATGTCGAATTTGATTGACTATAAATAAAGGAAGAATTTTCAGTCCCACTCAAAATTTTATCCCCTGGGATACTTAAAATTATATCATATCGGCCCATTACCCAACACAGGGCACGGATCTCCTCCCACAATGAGAAGGGGTTAAGGCCGTAGTCAACCTCGCTGGCTTACTTTAATCCTCTAAAGTTCATACGGACACGGGACAAGCACACTTTAGCATTTCACTGTGGTTTTCCCACTTGTACAATCCTTGAGTGAAAAAAATCTCAAATGATGATGTATCATGACTTATTGTGATACTTAAGTTCTTAAAATGCACGTAACTCAGAAAAGTTACAGGTGCGTGCCGGTAATCGATCTCGGTCCCCCAGAAACCTCTAGACTATCGCCGCTTGCCAGGATATCACCGCTTGTTTACTAATGTCAGGCGTAAAACAGTTGAGATAACATTTATATAGTCATGTCATAACTATGGAGTAACTATGTTGCTTATCCGCGATCTTTTGCCCGTACGCACGTTGCGATGCGCGTCCATCCGCTGCCGGGGTGAACGACCCCGCTGCACACACTGCCAATCACCATAGAGATAGATTTGCTGGAAATCGCCTACTACTCATCTATGCATCATAAATGAGAATAGATTGGACGGTTGCCTAACTTCATTCACTACACACTGATATACCTGATATTCTTGGATCGTTTAAGCTCTGTGCAATATTTCGCTGCTCTCTCTCGACTGCCTCGTTGATCTAGTGGTTAGCAAGTTCCCACTGCAGATCGCGAGGTTCGATCCCCGGGGTGGGCCAAAATAGTATTGGGTTTTTCTATTAAGAAATTCTTATTGCAGTCCAGAGTTATGTTACTAGCCGTGATTCAACCCCATACTTCGAAGAGCACGTAAAGCTGTCGTATATAGATCCTCCACGCTGCTTTGATACGGCTTTGTAGGCTTTGACACTGTAACATATAGTAATAATAACCGGTACCGGCTTAAGTTGCTCTCCGAGGCATGGGGGTAAAAACGGCAGTTAACTGATTGACAATGGAACTTATTCCCTTCTCCAACAGTAGCAAATACAGATTAAATATTTTCTATATTAGGTCCTATATATTTGTTATGGTATTGTCGGTATAGTCCAAGGATAGCCCAGTTCGGGTTTAGAGTTAAGACAGACGCCCACGGGCGCATCCAGGAGCTTGGCGTTTCCGCGTCAATAGATTCACTCAATAGACGTGGGCAGACGGTTGCCAATTATAATGGTTTACTTTCTATGCCTAATTGCACATTTGACTCGAAAGCGTTCCGCCTGTGATGTGATTCACAGTTCCAAAATGTCGGGCGTCGGGCATTGAATATCGATTGTCTATTGTCAAAATGCACGCGAGGTGTTGCCCGAGAGTATACAGACAACTTTGACGTTGTGTTAGAAAAAGTTTTATTACTCCTTTATGTTTCCCGAGAATAACAAACGTATATTAATGAATGTGTAATTTCTTTTAATAATGTTATAATAAAATGTCTTTGTGTTTTTTCTCGTTGTACAATGGTGTCCTAGTACCCAATGTGTTTTGGCACAAATAAAACAGAAATATAATGTAGAACATAATCAAACATTCAATGAATAAAAAAACACTTTAAATGCGGTTTAGTAAGCTAAACACATTTTGAATTTGCTTTACTATCTATACTTTAGATCGGATAGGTCAAAGGGGTATTTGACGGTTAAAAAAGTCAACTTGCATATTAAATTTTTATCTACCATATTGTCGATGTATTTGAAAATATTTTCAGAACAAGTCAAAAATATGCTTAATTATAGATACCGGTACTTAAGGGCACCTATTTCATGCCATGCTTTATGTGTTGTTATAGCCGATAAAGCCACTAAAACATTTATATCAAGCACCTTATCGAAATTGCCCACATCCTCTTGAAACACTGCCGCTTTCCTCTACCGTGTAAATTGTAAAATTATTTAAAGGAAGTTGTTAAAGGAACATTTGAGTGACAGTATACTCACTAAGTAAGTATACTGTCACTCAAATGTTTTAGAAACCTACCTAATATTTCTATTTGTTGTATCGTACTGTGTAGTAAAAAGATTAAAATGGAATGTTCATTTTCGATCACAAGGCATATAAAATGGATATGACATGTCACAGGACACAGTACAGTAGATTTGTTAGTGTCAGTGTCAATCACACCATGATTCATTCATATTATAAACATTTTTTTTTAAACGTCAATATTCGATTTCTATGTCCGATTGCCATTGAATGACCACGGATGAAGTAAATGAAGATGGAAGATGAAAATTTACCTTATTGGTTTTTATTCACTTATTCTTTTAAAGCGGTGATACCCCAGTGGGTACAACTTCTAACTGACTTCACATTCGGGGGGGCCGCTTTCGAAGCACGCACGTCTAACTTTTCTAAGTTATGTGCGTTTTACCAATTAAAATATCACTTGCTTCAATGGTGAAGGAAACGGTACGGCTTAGTAGACTTCACACGCATTCGAATACGTTAGGGAGAACTCTCCGGCAAAAAATTTTTTCCGCGACCGTAAAATCCAGTGCTTTCTATCTAATTGCTCAAATGAAAAACGCATTCAACTTTGAGAAGTTTAAGGTGCGTGGTGGGAATCGAACTAGGTCCTGCCGAAAAGGCCGAATCCCTAGCCACAAGACAACAAGGCTATCAAAAAAATGTACGTTAATCATCAATTAATGTAACATTTATGACTGTGTCCGTAAAGAAGCTCTACAAGTTACCTACGTCCGATATTATAAGTATTCAGCGTTAAGAGCATTAGTACTATTGAATATATCATTCATAGTCTACTGACTTAAGCCTTGAGTAAACATAAATTACGACTGTAAAGTACTTTGTTTCTGTGTTCCCTTGAGGAAACTGAAAACGCACAAACGCACATTTAGAAAGAAAGAGATCTATTTGGAGCTCTTCTCAGAAATTCCATTTCTTTGTAAAAAATTTATATTATATTGACCTAACCGATAGTAGAATCCGGATATCTTGTATCAAACGGTCTTCGGTCGGAATCTTTTACGGTCAAACGCTTTGACGCTCCCGTGAGATCTTTAAAACACAAATTGACCTGTTTTTAAGAGTAAGTGATCACCCACAAATTGCATGCTTTGTGCAAATAGAAGCAATACATTTTAATTAAGTAGATAAATACATTATTATAAAAAGTAGCGCACATTCTTTCCGCGCGATTGATTTCCACTGGGGCGTCCGCACCTCCCAATTGTGTATGTAGGGCATAACTCGGTATCATAAGGCATTTACAGATATGCCAACTACCATCTGTTACTCATGTCGTCACCCGACATTTTCGTTTGCTTACCAAATCAATCTCCAACTACTGTATTGACCCTGACTCATAATCCGGAAAGGTAGTGGAGTATTAAACTACTTAAAATATGCCTCGATGGCAATACCGTTAGAGAGTCGTAGATAGTAAAGAATATTTAAATATCTAAATACTGAACGAATGCTGTTTCGTTGCACTTCGTATTCGTAGTTTTGATTTTCGGGAAGCAAAGTAGGTCTTATGGGCTATGGGACTTATTAAAACAATCTTTGGTATTGCTAAAACGGTTCTTGTGAAGAGTCTGTTGATTTCTTGAATTCATTCTATAAACGTAAATGCGAAAATTAGTCTTCAAAATAGGTATGTCAAATTTTTACAAGCCATCTCTGTGCCACATTTCATCGAGATTTGTTCAACTTTAGTTTAGCCGTAGATTGGAAGTTAATAAATTAATCAACAGTGTATTTATAATAGTAACAGGATATAATGTGGATTATTAACAACTAGATTGGAACATGGCATCGGACAACAACCTGTTGGCACTTCTGTAGATGCTTTATCTCGTACCAAACTAAACAAATCGTAATTACTCCGATAATGGTATAACGGTTGAACTTACACGCCGTTTACAGTAGAAATTGAACACAACTTACGTTGTTTGATTTTCGCATTAGCATCGCTATAGAACGTCCGCAATTATCAACTACAACTTCGATTAATGCTCGCTTTGGAAGTCTACTTTCATTTTATAGGTAGGTGTTAATGTTATGTTTATGCCCTTAAACTTGGGGTTTTATGTATGAAGTAACTGAAAACCTGGTTTATTTGAAAAAAAGTGCTTCAAAGCTTTTTAGTGTTCCGATGCGATGCATGTCGCGTTGAACCGATTAAGTGTAGGTTTGAATAAAACTGCCATACCTGATACCGTCAACAAGAACCTACTGCTCCATCTTAGACGAATAAAACTGCCATATCTCAAACAGCGCGGCGCACATAGCTCGCAGAACCGATGTACGTTGGGGTCCCAAGGTGTTGGATTGCCCCGCACCACAGATAAACGCAGCGTTGTCCCCAACCAGGTGGACAGACGACATCAAACGAGCCGCAGGAGCCGCTGAAAACAAGGGGCCCAGAATCGTGGAGTTTGGAACGCCCTACATGAGTTTACACCTATGTCCAGCAGTGGACATCAATCGGTTGAAATGATGATGATTATCTCCAACAGGTTAGCTCGATATAATTTTAGTCCGCATCATCACGTATCTCCAGATTGCAGTCTAGGGATTGTTGTGGCATAAAAAAGGTTGCTATTTGAACAATTGCTACTGGGACTAGCAACAGTCAGTAGCGTAGCAGTTTGTCCCGGAATCGCGTCCCGTAATTATATACTATTCCAGAAACTATTGGTGAAAGTCCGGCTGAGAATTTAACCTCTGGCTTGCATGATAAGTATTCCCACCACTTTATCTAAGGCGTAAAACTTTTACGCTCCTCTCGTAATAAACAGTGTATTTGATGCTACACTGGCGGAAGTCAAACTTTATACCTGGGCATTTATTACGTTTTATTTCTTGTTTACTACGCTCGACTTTTATTAAACTCCGGCATACATAAAATATCAGCAGTTTATTACCATCCATCCATTTCCTTTCTATTTTACTATTTAGGTCAGATTTTTGCATAATAACTACTATTTTAAAAAAACATTTACCACAACCGAAGAAATGAATATCTTTTATCCAAAATCCTCGGTGGCAAAAATTAAATTAATAGTTTGATGTATAAAAGGCACCCTACGGGTATCAGCGGCATGGTACGGGTGAGGTTTCAGCAGTTTGATTGGATCAGCTGCTCCTAAATTTCTAAAAGTTAAAATTAATGTTTTAATTTTTTATGACTGCTATAGTAAACTTCTATTAATTTGATTATTCCTTAGAGTAACAGTTGATCGGATAGATTAAAGGAACTGTCGAAGGCTCACACTTTTTTTTTTTCGCAATTGTTTGTTTGGTTTTGTTTACGCGTGTCTTTGTTTAGACAGTAGCGGCGTTTCCATCGTTCAAAATATCTAACTAAACTTAATCGACAGTTCTAAAAGTAGTGCTTTTCTTATCACTATGTTCCCTGGTTAAAAGGATAGAACTATTTCATGCTTGTCAAATGAGTTTAATCAGAAGATTTCTGTACAACAGAATTGGCACAACTAAGTATATGACTGCGACGCGCGGAAGTTCAAAAACAAATACACTTAACATGCTCTTTTGATATCTAAGTTGAACATGAGTATTTCTCAATTGAAAGCTTTAAGCGTAGATATCTTAGAACTCGCGTACGGAAAAACAAACATAGATTACAAAAAATTATAATCCTTTCGGATCAAATATACAACATCAAAGAGTACTAGTGCTTTATCACATCGTATACTGAATGAAAATTCCGTTCGTCGCGTATCACAATTCGACACAATGTTTACATTACTTTCTGCATCGGCACAAATAGATTTAAATAGGGCTGTAAACACAAATGTATTAATAATCTGACCTAAATGTTGGGTATGACGCGCGTACCTGACGTAACATGAATACATGCACATGTATCTACGCGAAATGGGCTCATTTCGTTGAGTTCTGTTTAAACTGATCCGATTTCTGTTGCGATATGTTCACATTATGATACTAAGCGGATGCCCGTTTAACTTCCGATCATTGGGCTATTACCGCCTATAATTTACTCTAAGATAAGATGTGCATGTATCTTATAACGTATTTAAATAACTTAGTGTTTTTTTCTTATCACAGCAGGAGCAGGTACAGCCCTAAAGTCTTTTCCTACTATCACTAACAAGAAAGGGATATCTAGAGACACACATTTCTAATATCCTCATATCAGTTGGATGGATCTCCCGTAAAAAATCCGAAAGAGTATGGTACAATTTTCAATGTATTTACTATATAAGTACCTCTATATCGTTAATTAGATCGTATGAATACCCAAATAAAATATTTACCTATTGTTTATGTTATCCTAGTC
The DNA here is from genome assembly GCF_905163445.1 of Pararge aegeria. Lineage (NCBI taxonomy): Eukaryota > Metazoa > Arthropoda > Insecta > Lepidoptera > Nymphalidae > Pararge > Pararge aegeria. The sequence continues at coordinate 16,443,364 of NC_053185.1, read as the reverse complement.
TGTCTTCTTGAAAAACAATATCAAGCATTTTAGTCAAGAGTTCAGAACGTAGCTCTGTCCACCATTTATTTCTTTGTGTGTAAAAATCATATTGATCATCTCTTACTAGACGCGTATAGAATTGTGTGTTTTAAGTTGTTGGATAGAATGATCATCATCACTTGATGAACGAAGAAAATAAAATTATGAAGGATTTTAAAAAAACATGTAAAAATTTGCCTACTAGAGTGATTCCAATAAGAATTACTGGACCGGTATGAAGTCTGCCTTAAAATGTATTGCATTAAAAAATTACCGATAAGAGATTTCTTACGTAAAATCATTTTATTACTTCTGGTTTAAATCCATTATTTTCTTATGAAACCTTGATTATTTCCATTCAATGTTGAATGCACAATATATAATCAGATTTTATTATCGGCCTTCATACGAGAATAAATTCATAACAATGCAAGCTTTATGTTCCGTCTATTTAGACATCGCGAAATTGATCGCTTGATAATATAATCTTCGCTACATGAGTGTTGTATGAATAAACAGGCTTTCTAGATCTTACGCAACTGCGCCTACATTTGGCACCGAATAATGTTCTTCCATACACATATTGCAAACTTAACTTATTATACTAGTCACATTATTATGTAAGTTATATTCCATTTTTGTAATACAATATTATAAATAAAATTTCTGTGAGGGATTTGTTATTCACGTTAACTGGAGGTATAACCGGCGCATCTGTTTCATGGCTTACCTTTCCTCTGGGATCACTGGAATCAAGCACGTCAATCCATAGGTCCCGGTGATCAATTATCCCTAATCTTAATCGTTACCTAAGAGTCTGAGGTCATCATAAAAATCCACCAATCGACTTCGGAGTTGCATAGCAGTTCAAAGCTCCATATCGAAATATCCTTCTTCTTCTTCTTAAATATCCTTTCTTTGAGGAAGTAGGCTGTAAAGGTTGTGCCCAGATATGGGGCAACTATGCTGATAATAATAATGATTAATGTAGTAAAAGTTAATGAAAGATTATAATTTAGAATAATAAAATTACGAGTATAAACGTACCTAAGATAAGTATGCTGTATGAACTCGCGTACCATTTTCTATAAAAACGGCAAAAAAATCATGTCTTTTGTATGTGAACGCCCTAAAATATTTATATTAGTATATCTTGTTATAGCGGCAACAGAAAATTATCATCTGTGGAAATTTTAAACCGTCTAACCATCACGGTTCATGAGATACAGCCTGGTGAAAGACGGACGGAGAGACAGACGAAAGCAAGGACATCGAAGTCTTAGTAATAGGGATCTGTTATCCCTTTGTATAACGTAACCTTAAAAATGTACTCATTTCGCTCAAATTTAAATCATTTAGTGCAGAGAGCGGATTCATAAGTATGCTCTTCACTTGCTCTACTTTGCACTAGAAAACTGTTTAAGAAACCGCAATTGAGTCATAAAGTGTTGGAGGCAGATCTTCCATTGTTTATTCATCGTTTAGTCATCGATTTAGTGTCGATAGAAGCAATTCGATTATGCCACAGCTTGCGGTAACTGTTATGTAAAATGATACAAATATTACGGAAACCAACGCTAATAAGGCGAGGAGGTGATAATGCTGGACGAATAATGTTTCAATACAATCATAAATCATTGTGCGCGGGCATGATCAATCACAGAAACGCACTTTCGCTTTCAATTTCAAGATAAACTCTAACGACGCAATCGAAAACAATATCCACACGCAATAATAATATTATTTACATATGCCTACTGTTAATAATATATGCGGAACATTATCAATATTTATGTCTATTTTTTTATATACTTTTTCTAAAAGTATATTCACTTATTCATTCATTCATTCAATCATTCATTCATTCAATCATTCATTCAATATTGAGTTTTCAAGGAACTAAAATTAAATTTACGGCCATATCCAACTTTATTAATCTCAACTTTTGCTATTTTATTCTTTTATTTTTCTATTTCAAGCATCTTCCATTAATATATATTTGTACTGTATAACTCTAAACGCCATTTTGTTGTACACGTTTGTCCAATTTTTATTTAATTTTTGATATTTTCAACGAAGAAATGTTTCACCTCTCTATCCACAAGAGAAATTGCTAGCCACACCTACTCTGCACACAGTGCCAATTTGCCAAAGCTTTGTTCCCCTGTAAACTGTGTCTGTGTACCGTTAATCGATTTCCAAATATATTCACCCCATATTGTGATTTTGGCTACAATAACATAGAGAGATGAGAACGTGGGGTTAATGTACTCAATAGTTCATAAGGTGAACAATCTTTTCGCTCTAGATTGACGGACTCTGGGGAGACGGAATAGGCGACAATGAAATAAAATTGAGTGGATTACCATATTATTATGTGCATATTACCTCTTTAAATTTATATAAATAAAAATGGGTATCAAAAATTACATAAGGAAATGTCCTTACCAAAGATCGTAAAAAATAATCGTGTTAGCTTTCGTCTTTAATAAATATCCTTGTATTAATAATTATTATTGGTAGTTTATAGAAGTGTTTCCAATTAATTTATGAAAAATGAAGAATACTCCTATTAATTTGCAGTTAAGAGTAAATAACATTTTAAACTTAGCAAGTTTTACATTATTTATAAAACTCTGCACATTAATTACGAAAAACTAAAATCTTAGAATAATATCTGTTTTAGAAGAAATAATTACAAAGTTCTATGAAATTGTTGGCAAGATTAATCGAATAGTTGAGAACGAGGATGCTAAAGTATCACTTGTCACAGTTCTACCAACACTGGTCTCATAGTGTTCTGAAATGTCCCGAATTAATAGTTTACATTTTCATGTATTCCGAGAAGATTAAAAAAGATACAGGGCAAATATGGAACGGAAGCTGCATGTTTGATGTATTAAAATCTTTTCACTGGAACGATGTATCTTTCAATACTTATTTACGGGCCATAAATATCTTAATTCGAATAATGATACGACATGAAGACATTTTATTTGAATTTCTAATGTTGAAATAAACAAAACTCTGAAAGTGTATAAAACAGCAGAAATAAGGAAGTGTAAATATAGAAAAGATCGCTGTGAAGTGCGAAGGAAAAGTATGACGAATTAAGATTGTTACGATGCATTTGCCTTCGCATAAAATTACTACAACGTTCATTGAAGTCTCGCCGTAACGATTTTCGAATAATTGGGTACACAAATCTATCTACTTACATACAAAATTTCCCTATTATATCTTACAGCCAGTCGTAATGACCTGCTAATGGCAAGCTTAAGTCGCTTGAGTGTTATTATATGTTATGTTCATGACATATGTTATGCCATCGTCATCATCACCGTCATCATGCCCAACAATGGACGTCCATTGCTGACATAGGTATTTTTTTTGCTCGTGTCCAACGACTCCCAGCGAGTTGTTTGATGTCGTTTCCACTTCTTTTAGGATCGACCCACGCTGCGACTAAACAAAAATATCGAAACTACATATTTAAATATGATATATTTTTTCCATAAAATACATTTATAACAAAATTTATATCCCATGTTATTCTTGTTAGATCAACCCAATTAAAATAACAAATTGTACTAAGTACAATAGTAAAATTATGTTTAAATAGACCGAGCTGATATTCTAAATTACAAAGTAATCAGAATCAATTAAATTGGTACACAAATGTTGGAGATTTGCATCCTCTTTTAAATGCACGTTAAAACTTTACAAGGCGCTAAGACGCGAGGTCTGTATATATCATACACGACCGCATCATATTCATATCAATAGATTTAACTCAACTCTCTTTAATTGAATAAAAATATTAAAAAGAACAACAATTTTAGAGATTAAGTTGCGCGTTAAATTAAAATAGACAAACACAAAAAAACACTCAAGAAAGCGGCGTCGAGTTGTCCCCATTGTGCTGCGCGACTCGTCCGGAAAAGACTATCAATTTCCGAACCGTGAAAACGACGATTTGGCAGACGCCGCGGAGTCTGTGCTGGAGCACTTTCTCTGCGCGTACGCAGCCCGGCGCGCATAGTCCTTCAGGCGAGCGCGAGAATCGCCCGCCCGCATGCACTGGCGCTAACACTCGAATATATGTTTCTTATGAAAAATAATACTTTATTAAAAAAAAAATATATTATCGCGATAATATCGTAGTTTAACTGCTCGTGATTGTATTCCCAACTCGCAAGGGATCGATTTTAATTATCGAATTAAATTTATCGTGCAGCGAAATTTTGAAGTTCCATGATCAGAACTGGATGGATAAGTGACTGAATTTAGTGAGTGATTTGAATTTCGAACCGCTTAGAAACAATTATATCATTCTGCTATCACCGATGCCAACCGCTGACAATGACCAAGAGGCGTCTCGTTTGGCTTTGATGCGGATGGACTCCAGCCAAATCATGACGCTCTGGTACACCGACATATTGGTAAGCTTTATTCGCTCCTCGTTAATTGCTGAGTAAACATTATTTTTAACGGCTTGAAAACATTAGTTACACTTTAATTTAATGTAGACATCATACAATTCAGGTGCTCGACCGATTAGCGATATTTTAAAATAGCTGTGGCGTAATCAATGTTTTTTTTCTTTTTTGCGGTCGACACAGATTATTGGATAATACAATTTACGATGTTTATACAGGTAACATTATCTTGATTCTAATCCATCATGACATAACTCCATTGTTCAAAGTAATCAACCATAACCGCGTACAACTTTGGTAATGCATGAGTTGGAATTTTGTCGATCTCCACGTGCCATTTAAAGAACGGATTGTGCAAAAATATTATTGGACCTATTGAGCCATAACGATTACAAATGTATTGCGGCAAGCATGATCGCACTTCTAATAGCGTTAAATAGACAACAATCGATAAATAATAATTGCCACCGAAATGTCAAGTAGATACTTGAATGAAATTTGAAATACTTTTTTTGCTTGCCATCCCATGGATGATCGCTTCTATATAAGAACCATTGCATTCGATTCTCCGTGTGTTTGCGATACAGTTTCTAATTTTTTCGTGAACCTTACAACTTTCGTAATAAAGTGATTTATTAGCTTCTGTTTCTACTTGGGAATTCAGGGTTGAAGTGCTAATTGATTTTTACCACACTGACAGATAGATTTTCTTCAAATATTTTTATTTTGAGATGTCTATTTAGTAGCCAATGCCTGTTACTTTTCCCATGTCTAATTCCGTATAATCTTATAAGGCATTAATTGAACTAGTAGAGTTATCAGCAAAATAAGCCTGACAAAAATATAAACGATCTAAAACCGGTAGCTATTTCGAAATATATTTGCTCCCCATCTGTGTTTATATACCTACATATTGATGAATTTCTCGGTTATACCAATCGGTTATTAATTATTCAATTCAATTCGTTAATCATCAATCAAGTCAAGAACACGAAAACTGATCTATTGCTATACAAAACGTATAAATTAAGATTCGATATGGGCGTCAACGCATCTCAATTTAATATTATTGCCTATAAGTAGAAGATTGACCTAGAAGTGCATTATTTCTATCCGTATAGCTAGAGGCTTTTCATTACCCAGATTAATATGGGGTCAATTACTTTGCAGGCTATTTGGAATTTTTCGATAGCTTTCTATATAATTATTAAGAAAGCTCACGGAAGCGATTAAAACCTAACTTAATTCTTAAGATATCTTTACTTACTTTACTTTAATTACTTTAATGTCTTAATGGTTACATTACACTCGAGTTCTTCTTGTAATGCGTACACTCTTGAGAACAGCTTTGGTTATGAATTACATTCATTGGATCTTGGAAGTTGGAATACCTCTCAAACGACTTCTTTATTTCTAACACTTTATACACTATACTCAGTATTATGAAATAATTGATCGTTTGATCTAACCTCCTCGCAACCTTAACAAACGTCTATCTGTACGGTCTAATTTTTATTGACAAAAACAAAAATTGCTGGTAACTCTTAGTTAATAATAAATAATTAATTAATAAAAGGAACTATTTAATTTTTGTTTCACCTTTTAATCAATTAAGGATCAACTTATTTATTTCAATTTGTATATTATGTTATGGAAGAGCGGGGCCACCTGCCATAAGTGCTAGTACTAATACTAGTAACTTACTAGGATGACCGCAATTTCAATGTATTATTTTGCTGTACGAAAGGATTTTTTTTTTTTTTTTTAATTTAAAATAAATAAATTAGTTACTATAAAAAATAAAACTTTCCAATCAATATAGCAGTTTTCCACATGGTTAGACCGTTGACCGGCCGCGGATTGTTGCGATAAGTGTTTCTTATTCCAGCTCGCAGCACATCGCCTTACATAACCGGACCACTTCAGCATCGGGCACTCTGACCCTCTAATTGCGAGGCGAATAGGTCAAGAACGAAACAGCTGTCATAACAAAACTTTTGTACCGCGACAAGTCGACGAAACTGGAAAGTGTGTCAGACGCAATAAATCGTCGATCCTTATCGGCGACCGGTAATTTTCGAGACTATCGAAAGCATGACTGTTTTCTCATATAACAACTGGCTTCGCTACGTGTTAGAACACGTATTTACACATAAGGTTCCGCTGTCATGCAAAATACCAAACTTTCTCGATAACCAGAGAGACAAGATTTTAAATTTCGCAGGTTCTGTAACAGCTAACTGTAACATAATAATAATAATTACAAAGTATAATAATACTATAACCTCTTCTGTAACATAGATCCTATGTCTATATTATAAAAAAAAAAAAAAAAATTAGCCCAAGAAATATCTTTAAAGATTTTTATATATATTTAAATCGCCAAAGAATCTTTAATTATGGAAGAAATTTGAATTTGTTACAGTTGTTTAAATTTAATTCTCAGGCGGCTTATCTGCCGATTGGCAATCAGCCCTTATCGCTTCGTTTTTATTTTTTACATTTTCAACAAGTTTCTTTCTAAGTAAATAGTTTTATTTTAATAACTAAAAAAAACAGTAAATCTTTTTATATAAAACAATGCCTATGACAGACAGATATAAAAAATCTGTAAGGTTCCTATATATGTCAAAGGAACCCTAATAAAAATGCAAAGACCGGAGATAGTATCGGTGCACGAATAGTTATAATCGCCTATACGCACGCGTACGTGGGTAATTATTCTCTTTTGTGTACCGCCGGCGTCCGCAAACCGACAATTACCATGTTTCTTGCTCTAGAATCGGGGTTAGACGGAAAATGAATATTCATTGCTATTTCAGTCTATTTAGGGGCGGAAAAAGTATTACAGCTAACAACACAATTTAAAAGTTATTTGATTTTATATCCGTGTTCACTTTCGTTTTCGGTGTCGCTTTGATGAAACGCAGCCCTGGTTCTGTAATGTTATTTTCTTTATATTTCTTAGCTTATAACTAGGTTAGTAGTTATATTGTAAAGTAATTTGTTTATTTTCCAATACTAAAGCTATGCTTTGACCTCCTCTCTATGGGGAGAGGGTTTAGAGCAAAGACCTACTACGCTGCTCCAATGTAAGTTGGTGGGCTTAAGAGATTATTATCTTATGTTGAAAACGGTTATTCCATCAAAAAAACATTTCCAAGGAGCGTTTTCGTCAGACAGGCTGTTGGTCGTAAAAAATATGCCAAAATCAAAGCACTTACTGTCTTTCTTCAAGTTCGAAGAGGACGTGTTGGACCAACAATAATCAGGACCGTGCTCCCCGAGGTATAGTTGCTGGTACTCAGAGTTTTCGACACAAAAAACCTAATGCCTAACAATTACTGGCGCCAGATCCTGGACCCGAACCGAATCCCTTGATCCTTAAACCTTATCCTTAAAGTCCTTAAGCTAAACATGCTTACAACAAGACAAAGTAATCGAAAACATTGAAGGAAAATGTGTCCATGCCACGTCCATGTAAATGAAAATCGAAATATTCATAATACTTCACAGGCTTCAGAGGTACATTATGTACTTTGTCAGAGACTTATCCGATAAACCGAAAACCTATAAGTTTTTGAGTAAACCACTGCCATAGTTTTTACTGAAAGAAATCAGATACACCCCTTATCATGCAAAATTAAAATCAAGTGACTCCTGTAACCTTATTAGGTACGTGTCGCGTAGCGTAGGTACTACGCGCGTGTCGGTCTTTTACCTTCAATAGGGTTGTCATAAGTAAACACTTAGAATGTTTTGAATTCGTTTGAATTGAAAAATAAATATGCTTCTTTTAATTAAATATTTTTACGGAGAGATTTCTTAAAAAAATATACTTATGCATCCTTCATTATTATTTCGTTTTTCTTTTACACGTTGTATACACTAATTTCATAGCGTGCGTGTCGTCTGACAAGGAAGGCATAACATACTCTCGATTTCATCCGCGATATCAACCAAGCCACTTTGTGGCTTCCCAGCGTAACTGACTGCCGCGTCGATTTATCTTGTTATGTATTAATGATTACCGCAGTGTAGCAAAACTACAGTGGAGCCATCCATTCTCTCTCTCTCTCTCTCTCTCTATGGGCGTTCCTTCATCACTGATGATCGTGATCCTGGTGAGATCAACTTCGCGTTGGTAAACTGGAACTCCATCGACTTCTGTTGGAGGCCATTTTTGCGATTTGATAGAAGCGGTCTGAGTATGATTTTTTCAGCTGGTCTGCCCATCTTGTTGGGGACCGGCCTCTAGGTCTTTTGCCTTCGGTGTTGCCCGTAACTATATTTTTTTCCATTCCATTATTTTTTTCCAGGCTATCATTCCCCCGCCGCATTATGTGCCCGAAATAAGAAAGCAAACGTTGGTAACATATAGACGAAAGTCGTTATCTGTATACGTAAGGGAAAAGAGTAAATGAACGACTGATCTTTCAACGCACTTAATGATATAACGTAACGACGGCTCAGAAAGGAATTTTGAGAATTCATACCCTGAGAAGGCAAATCGGAGGTTTGAAATTTGTATTAAATTTTAACTCTGTATGATTCTTTATCTACTTGTGTATACTTAAATCGAAATCTGATCAGCCGTTTTGGAGATAAGTCGTGAAATATAATGTATACGTAAAATGAAAACGTATTCTTGAGATTGGTTTAATCATATTATGAGCATCATCATTTCAACCGATAGTTCACTGCCGAACAATGAAACCTTGAATAGCTTGCATTCTTGTAAGGGTTTTTAATAATTTTTTGAAATAATTGCGTATTATAGGCTAAATAATCAAAAACACTTCCACTGTTTATGTTAACACATTAAATATCTCATTCTTGATTTGGTTTCCTATGAGTCGTTGCATTCTACACAAGTGAATCTGGTGTACAACGCTATATTTGCTACACTGTGGTATTACTATATGTGGGCGGCAGATGCGTGGACATCCGCCTAGTCAATGATCGCTGTTTACTTTTTTTTTTATTTCTAGGTTAATCCGATTATGGAGAACCGCTCTACATAGATGGTAATTGCGCTTAAGTGTGACTTTTCTTAACCGACCACAACAGAAAGAGTGTTTTGTTATACGACTAGGCTTGTTCTAAAGGGCTTATTAAGTCGACAGGATATTACAGTATTCATGATAATAAAAACGGTTTTATTCCTCAACTTTTCCATGATATGAAACCGCTTTAAGAGAAATAACAAAGTTGTTATACAAAATTACGCAGTGACAACCAAAACATCAACTGTATTTACATGTCATGGTCAAATAGGTTACAGATTAATGTGGTAACAGCAAAGACGTTATAAAATAAAATAATTCTTCACACACACTTCCATACGCACAAACACGTACAGGGGTATTACAATTAATTAAGGTTGTCACTTTTGGCAGCTGACATAAATAAAATTGTAATAGATAGTTGATGTAGAAAGCTCAATTAACAAAACATCGTAGGTGTTTCTGGGGAGGTGTTTGGGTAACCAAGAAACCCAATTTTTGCTAATTGAATCTGGCAATGATATAGAAATAAAAGCATTTTCGTTACGGGATTCTAACAATGTAATTTATGTCACTAAGAACACAGTTTCCCAGTCTGCTCTTTCTGTCGTGCCACATTATTTTTCACATAGTCTGTGAGTAAACTTCAGACATTATCAACAATGCGTTTTTTTCGCCATTACTAGATTTTCTTTCCAAAAGGTGGGTCCTTTATCTATTTCGTTTACTTAACTTAAATCGCTGAAATATTTTCTTTATTTTTAATTAGTATTTTTTGTTTATGACATAAATACTGTCAAAGTTTATCACTTATTAACAAGGTGTATTTACGTTTTTTTCTCTGGTCGATTGCCTCTAGCGATATAATCATCTCTTTTACTTGATACATAAAAGAGAAGTAATCTATCCTTTTCATACCTTCAAAGCGAAGGTAAAAGCCTTAAAGCCAGGAAGTTTACAAGCGGACTCCACCCAGTCATGTGCAAGTCTCTTAAGGCTCTCCCAATAGCCTTGAGCTGTCAAAGTTCTGGCCCCTTTATGCAATCTTAATCGTACGCATTATATGCATGTAATTACATATAAAAAATTAAAAAGTCTAATCAAATAAATCGTATTCTTATATTAAAACATTGTAAACGAAATAACTTTAAGATAATGATATGTTTTTTTAATATTATTAGACAGATTTAGAAAAACCAAATCACTCTACCATCTTGTAAATTAAATAATTTACTGGCCATATTACTTCATAAGTACTGCTAAAATGTTCCTTCAGTTACATATTATTAAAAGCTTCTTTAAGAGGGCGGCCTCAAGGCCGTTGGCGCTAACTCGCGGCAGATGAGCTTCAATTAATATCTCTTTAAACTAAACATGGCTGTCGATCAATTTGAATGTAAATTTCGTGTCTCACGTCGTCGGCGCTTTTAAAAAGATATCAAAAAGAAAGTGCAAGTTATTTAGATGTCGAACCTCTTGTTTGGTGCGCGGTCACGTAACCCACTTTGTGCATCTCATTTGATTAATGCCACAAGAGATAATGAAAGCGAAAATACCATAAGCGCAGGGCTCCCAATTGATGCAGTATTTAATTTCACGTCTTTCTCTTTAGTTTGTCCCTTATGACTGAGGATCGTGTTCACTCTTATGGCGAATGAGTTTGTAGATTTATGTCTCTCCATCGGATCCTGTCTTAAATCATTTGTATAGCCTTGTATTGGGCGCGGCCACCGTTGTCAGTTGATCCGAGCACCGGGCTGGAGACTGGCCACGAGGTTTTTCATATTTTCAACTATTATCAACTTTTCAATGCTCTCGTTTCTGCGACTTGTGATATGTCCAAAATAACTAAGGATGCGTTCCTTAGTTAGATGGTTGTTATTATAGTATACACAGTAAAATAATCCTTATTTGGATTGACATAAAATCATAAATACTCTGTGCGATTGTTCTTTATCTTATGAACGTTCCGCTAGGAGCGCTCTCTGTAGATTTATTGAAGAATTTCAACTTTATAGTCATAAATGTTCGTTCCTTTGAAATCACACACTTTAAATTTTGAAATCACTAAGTTTGGGAACTGATTTTTTTTAAATTCAAAATCAATTATTTCAACTGAAAATCGACTCTGCGAACGTGACAAATCTTATACTTACTTAATAGTTTTTTCAAGTAGGTAATTCTGAAGCGTAATATGTTGGATCAGGTAGTTTGTTTGTAGTATCACGGAAGACCAACGTGGAATTTGGCCTAGATAACGTGGTTCTGTATATATAATATGGACTAGTATAAAAATTTATGCGCAGTTTTGGCGAGTCTTATTAATTGATATATATGTATAATAATATCCTTGGCTATACGATCAATCAACTGAGTGACCTACCTGTTTGCGACGTTACACTACAGTACAACACTAATGTAAATATATTACGTTATAATACTATAACGTAATCCTAACTAATATTATAAACGCGTAAGTGTGTTCGTTTGTTTGTCCTTCCATTACAACCTAACTAAGCAACCAATGAACTTGATTTTTGGCATAGAGTTAGTCAAAAGGATTAGGAGTAACATAGGGTTTTTATCCCTGGAAACGGTTCCTAAAGACTTGGAAAAAAACCATAATAAAAGCGGTCGATGAACGCGGGCAACAGCTAGTGTATTATCATTTTGTGCGAAAGTTGCCACTAAAGAATCTTCTTTTATGCTTTCAGACAAGCTTTAAGCATAATTAATTAGCTGAATTATTATATCGTATTTATTTAATATATACTTAATACATTAAAACAATTCATTTGTTGGACCTAATTCTTAAAAATAAATGTATTTAGGTTCAAATAATGTTACTTAATGTGTGATTTTTATAAATCACGCAGTTGCTGCACTTGATAAATAATAATGAGTTAATAGGTTTTCAGAAGTTCTTGAAATATTCTTGTACTAGTTATAGAGCTTTTTATGGTAAAGCTCGTACGGGGAAGTACTACCTCCCTTCAGGCCGGAATACAGCATTGTTGAAATGGTCTTAAGGGCGAGGGTGCCGGTGTAATTACAGGCCTGCAACGCATCGGTGGCTCCTCTGGTGCTGCAGATGTTTATAGGCGGCGGTGATCACACCATCAGGTGACCCACTTGCTCGTTTGCCCGCTATTAATATAAAAAAGGCACATGAGGTTTAGCACCTACGCCTCAGGTTGATGGACACAGGGCGGCACGTTGCAGGACGTGTTCCTTGCATGCCCTGCGAAGTGTTGCTCTGTTTATAGGCGATGGTATTCCACTTACCATCAGGTGGGCCATCTGCTTGGTCCATGAATGAAAGAAAAAAGATATATTTTAAACGCGATGATATTTGGAATGAGCTGTAATAATTCTATACCATTAGTTGGTGACCCTAACGGTCGGTACACGCCTAAATCTGTCTGATTCATCTATTCCGTTTCGGAGACATAATGGCAGTAATTAAGGGTGAAAGCATCACGTCTTCGAGACTCTGAGAGTGACACGACCCGTGTGCATAAGATGATAAGTCCGTTAATTTCAATCCAGTTTTATAGTGTGCTTTAGTGGCTTATAGCGTTTGTAAACAAATCAAAAACTTTTTAGTAAATTATGCCTGTCATAGAAGTTTCGAAACTTTAACACTTTTTTTCTAAATCTATATAAATTCGATACGATATTTACGACGATATTTTTAAAGAGGTAGCGTTGATCTTTATAAAGAGGTAGCGTTGATAACCAGTAGATCGTCGGTCGATCGTCTTTGACTTGAGATATTAATAAGGAATTTTTTGCTTTATCTATTCGCCTTCATTATTCACGGTCTGTTGTAATTTGATGTTACAGCTCGGCTCAGCTAAAGAAAACCAGAACCCCTATTTTTCAAAACTAAAATAGCTGGTTATTTGAAGATGGTAACATTTTAAATAAATTTTGAATTGAAAGCTAGTAAACTATAAAGAAATTTAACCACAACTGGTGACGCAAAATATTACAATATGAAGAGAAAGTCCATTTCTTTATGATTTTAATGTTATAGAGTGTTGTTTTGTCACAGAGAGATAGGGGCCATATTTGAGACCTACCGAACATGTAAAGGAAACATACGTCAACAAACAAATACACATTAATCTCTTTGACTGTGAGATTTTATTTCTTCGCACGCGTTTTAAGTTCTTTAAAAAGGAAGCTTTTACCGAGAAGCCATAATCATCCTGCTCCAGATTGTACGCTTTGTGCTTAATTAAAAAATTGTCTCAGTGTGTCGGTGTGTCCCGAAGGTTGCGCAATAAATTTCAATCTTAAACACGTCGGCTCGTTTAAAATCTAGATATCGGTCCTTGCCTCGCCATTATATAAATCATAATTCGAGTTGCACTTTTAAATGGGCTTTGTTAACGTTTTCTGCATAGCGCACATTAAAATGATCACTGGGGAAATTGTTTTGCTCCATTTTTGTATTTCGCTGCAACTATTTAACCTTAATTTTTAGCACTTTTACCGCCTGTTGCGTAGGTAAAAGGTTAACCGTGTTAACAGTCGTAGCCAAAAGAGGACAATCACAATTAACAAACATTAATAGCCTTTATAAAGTTTATCGAGTCTTATATAAACGTATTGAAACAATGCGCAATTGCTGCGCAAGAATTTGTAAAAATTGGCAACGTATCAGCACAGAATGCTATGCACTGTCTGGTTCCAAAAGAATTCAGTCAGCACCGTTCGAACATTTGATCAAATCAATGTCGAAAAACGACTAGAAAACAAAAATGTGATCTTGAGAAAACAGTTCCTTTATCACGTGGTTTATTGTTTGTATTTCGGAAAGTTAAACATTTTCAACTGACGTTAATGTATAATCATATACACGTTTCCAAGGAAAGAAGTTAAAGAGAGAGTTAATGTATCCGCCACAATAAATTTAAAGTAACATGACGTTTACCAAACATCAGAAGTCGTGGAATAAATTATCTGTATTATACTAAGTTTGCTGACTGCCGTAGACAAAGCTACAGATGAAACACCATTATTCTAAATTTATTCTTTTGTAGATAATATTGTCCAAGCCTGTATGTACCATGTTCTCTCGTTCGTAATTTTACGTTCACCTTGGTTTTATTTGCGTCGACTCTACTGTTGCAGTGTAAATAATGTGATAGTTCATTACCAAGAGACGTGGTGAGTTGTAAGGATCCTCGAGCAGCTATTTTAGCCACCAAATACCAAAACACTATTAGTAAGCTAATAAAGGTATAATAAATGGATTAAGGTTGACAGTGATCATGATCTAGAATATTAAGTTTTCTTCATTTGATATCGGAAAAACTAACCTGAAAGGCTACGAAAAAATGTTTAGTCATTAACTCTGAGAACCGATGGATGTTGGGCTCATAAGACTCCAAAGGTGTCGTAAATGGCGACTTGGCACTGGTTAACGCAACGTTGGTAGACCCCTAACAAAGAGCCACTGGACCTTAACGACACAAGACCGTGGTAATTAGAGCTCCATATAATACATGATGAAGATTATCTCGTCTTGTCTCATACAAGGACGAGAAAATGGTATATATAATCATATCGTGACGCGTACATTGGGATAGGTAGATCCATATTCGTTACACCTCGCATCATATTAAAATACGGTACAACTATATTTCCCAGCTAGAATAGCCGAATCCATGAAATCAGGCTTAAATCAATTTAGTGAAGATTCCTTAATCGGGAATCAAAACTCAGAATCTTCCTCTTAAACTTAAACACTTGAACGGGATTGCGTTGCGTTTTTATGACAGAGATGAGTTTATTACCATGATTTTTTCTTTGGTTAGCTCAGTTTGAGAATAAGCTGGGAGTGTGTATAAATCAATGCTTGACCATTGTTTCTTTTGTTGCAGAGCCCCGGTGCGGTGACCGGTAGCGGTACCGGGACCACTGGAGCGGAAGGAGGCTCCCGGGATACCCTGGATGTGCGTTATTCACTCGCAGCCTTAGCAGACGATTATACCAAACGGAAACATGTGGTGCGCGTCACTACGGCCGCTGGTGCAGAACTGCTTTTACAGGTAACTAACTTCATCATTGCGAATTTAACTAAGTTTAAATGCTTCAGTTTATTATAAATGTGTTGACAGTACTTTTCTTCAGGGTTTTATCATGTAAATTTTGACATCTCCTGTCAAAAGGACAGTAAATATATGTTTAGTAATTTGAGTGTGCTACGATTAAAATAAAATGTTGAATCAGGGTGTAAGTTGCTTACTTTGCCTACGCCTAGTAGAAAAAATATATATCGTGCTTTTACTAAACTAGGACTTGTGCCTTTAGTACTAAGCATTTCGAAATTAAATTTCTTTTGTATCGTATGTATGCAATGCCATCCCACTACAGAAAACTGGTAATGTTGAATCAAAACAAAATGAGACTATGACTTCAAATTTCCTTCTGTTTTTGGAAGAACTCTTTGCTTTAAAAAGTTAACTGCAAATATTATTTGCTTTTTAGGCTGAAGGCGCCGCGGACGCACAGCGTTGGCTGGCCGCCCTGCGAAGACATTCTGCTGAGCCTCCACCAGCCGAGCCTTCCTCCCTCCCCCCGCCGCCAGCTTCTGCACCTCCCACCACCACTACTGCGCCCGAGTGTCCATCGCCGCTGCCGCCGCAACGCAGCAAGAAGATCGGCAGGAACAGGTCGCCTACCGGTAAGTTTCATCTCACCCACAAGAGTTGTAGCTTGGTGTTACTACCCAATCGGGCTTCACCAACTCCAGCCTGAAATAGTTCACTGCCATACTACAGGCCTCTTCCAATGGGAAGGTTTGTCCATAATCACCAACCTGGCCAGACGGATTGGTGATCGCAGTAGATGGTAAAAGTAGCGCAGAGGAGAATAATATCTACGTATTGAATACATTACATTATTAGTGTTTTAATAAGCTATAGTAGAAGTAACATGTAAATAATGGAGATAGGCATTATATGTACATAAATTATTATGTACTTATATAACCACAGTTTCATAGATATTATTACATCATTTTCCGAAAAACAATTCGTCTGAGACCATGTCACCCCTAAGTCATGGTGACATGAATTACGATCTTATCGCTTTAATCGATCCCCATAATTAAAGAAGATTTAAAATAGAGATTAATGTATAATTGTATGAAGATTTCTTTCCCCAGACAACCTATAATGTAAGAAGCAAATAATAAGAAAATATGATCGTATTAAATAATAACGACTTGCCACAGGTCCTCCAACTCCAACACTCCCGTCGTCCCCCAAGAACAAGACATGGAAAGGACGCATGGCGAAACAATTGCGGCGAATGCACGGAGGTGCTGCGACACCAGCGCCGGCTGCCGCCACTGGCTGGCTGGGAGCTCCTTTAGAGCGGTGTCCATCCGATCCAGAAAATCCACTTGTGCCCAAAGCAGTCACGTTACCCGCTCAGGCCGTCGAGGTAAGAAAACGATCCTCTTTCTTGTCACAAGTATTTATAGTCCTTCCTTAGAATAATACAGTAACCAACCGCTCATCTACCATTTCAACATACTCTAATGGCTTCAGTAAGTATCGGAAAAATAATACAGTTCTTCGAACTCCTATAAGTGGTGATCCTTGAAATGTCTCTTATCAGAAGTACTTAATGGAGTTTGGACAATATACCTACAGGCAACTCATTTCCGCTGCCGCTTTTGGATTACCTCGTGGTTTCACTGTTGTTTTATGACAATGCGAAAAGTCTCTTTGTCGAAAGAATCAGGTTTTTGATTGTTTCTTCTACTTCTCTACTCTAAGATGTTTTTTTTCTGATGTCCAGCTTTGATGGCTTTGTAATTGTTTCAGGCATACGGTCTCCGCACGGTAGGCGTGTACCGCGTACCGGGTAACGCTGCAGGTGTCGCTGCGTTGGCGGCAGCCCTGGATCGTGGGGAACCTCCACCCGCGGGTGACGCTCGCTGGGCCGATGTGCACGTAGCCTCTAGCTTACTCAAGGCCTACCTGCGGCGCCTGCCCGACCCAATCCTCACCGCGCACCTATACCCTGCTTTCATAGGTATATTTCTTATCACCGTTTCTTATTTTTCCAAGACATCGTATTGGCATTTATGATAATCCCAAGCCTTTTTGCATGTTTTATTTTCACAACTAAACAAATGTTATACTGGCCTAACCACACCGATCCTTTTTTACTACGAGAGAGATGGTATGTGCCCAGTACAGGATTGAGGCTGGGGATAATGCAGTAGCGTCAAGTTAGTAAAAGAAAATACTGTGAAGAACCCTGCATTTCTCTAGAGAAATTCTGGAAATTGTAAATGCATAAACCTATCTCTAACGCCTCCACTGGCCTGGTTTTTATTACGATAAATTAAAATTACTGCATTACTTAATGGAATATTATTTCTAGCTGCCGACCGGTCACCAGAAAGAGCGCGAGAGTTAAGACGACTCGTCCACGCCCTACCCGAAGCCCACTACGAAACACTCAAGTACCTGATCCAACATTTGCGCAGAGTGGTTGCGCACTCCTCCCTCAACAAAATGGAGGCGCGAAACTTGGCCATCGTGTTTGGTCCAACGTTAGTGCGGGCGGCCAGCGACGACATGCTGGCCATGGTCAACGACATGTCCAGTCAGTGTCGCATCATCGAGTCCTTCCTAACTCATGTGAGTCTATTTCTGTTTAATAAACTTGGAACAAAAATGGCATATTTCAGTACAAAAATGATTAACATTTTTTGAATAGAGAGAGTTTGTGTTGAGATGCCTCAGCTCAAATATGTGAGCCAGTATACTACATGCGAGGCTTAGCCCGTGTTTTAAAGAGCTGACCTCTGTGGCATAGGTGCCCGTCAGCTCACTTTCACAGTTTAGCCTCAAATTATTATAATCGGATTACTGAGAATTAGCAAAAACCTAATGCAATCTTGCTTTCGATGTATCCGATACTCGTTAAAACATGTCTCACTGCGATATGTCAATTTAACACACTTTATCCGGCCCTGATATTTCTGGTCGTTTCGTCCAGATGTATAAATTGAGAAAATGCTCTTCGCAAACTACTTCCTGTTTGTATAAAAAATTAAATGTGTCTGTATCTATTGCAGTACGCGTGGTACTTCGAGGACGAGGCCGACGAGCCGCCTCGCGAGACGGCTGCGAACGCCGACCAGCTGTCGCCCGCGCCTGCTCCTTCGCGAGACCTGCTCATACACAACGTCAAGAAGATTGAAGGTATTTATGCATATCTTATAACATGCCATCGCATTAACAAAGAATCCCTAAAATATTATATTTATTTGATGATATAGGTTTCATGTACTATGAAAAACATATATTCATATTCGAAGTGAGATTAGTATTTATATTCAATATATAAAGCGGCCAAATCTAGAAACCGCCGTGACAGGTGAAACGTCATATTCAAAATTATGACGTCACGTCTATATCTGCTAAGTTTTTTGTTATCAATACCAAAATGAATAATCTTTAGCTATGGAACAAGGACTTTCTAAAGCTCTTATTTGGCTATGACGTCACGAGTGCGGCCATGAAATTTTTGCGCAAAATATTTTATTACATATAATTAGCAATTCATATGAACAAAACCGACAGATACTTCAGTCAGAGAGTAAAATGAATTGACGTTTGCCACCAGGCAAAGACGTGTCAACCCGCGACATCGTGTCCTCTATAATATCGGCGGCCAACCGCAAGATCCAGCGCAAGCCTCGCAAGAGCGACAAGAAGTGGGAGGCGCCGCGCTCGCCCGGTACTTCACCCCCGCGCTCGCCACTCGCATCGCCGCCCTCGGCGCCGCCCGCGCACCTCGCCACCTCGCTGGCGCACTACGACGGTCTGCCGCACTATATTGACAGGCATCACGCACAGGACAAGTAAGTACACCGCTTTAATAACTGATCTCTTTTGTTTTTTAACAATAATGTATAATTTGAACACTTTTGGGTAAATTATGCCACCAATATTGGTCGCTCTCGTTTTAGTGTGGCGGTGTATTCATGGAAAAAATGAATATAAAAGTGTATTTATTTAAATTTCTAGTTAAAGAATTATTGAAGTGGCTATTTTAAACATGAATTTGTAAATAACACAATTCATAGCATTTTGTCCCAATTAGGAACGCTGACTGTGACGTATGGGTTTCTCTGGAATTAATAATATAGTTATATTTAGAAAATCTCAAATTTTTGTTCCTTTGACACTTGTAAAATTGGAGGCAAAAACAAAATTAAATTAAAACCTGGTAATAATAGAGGCCTGTTCAGCTCGAGTACAGTTACAAAGTTACTACATAAAAAATAATATTTACTAATTGTGGTATGTAAAAACGTTGCATTCAAAGGTTTTTTTTTTCAGAATCGAAATCGAGACAGTGGGTGCGTTAAGCCGCGGCCGGCAGGATATTTCACGGCACACCCTCAACAACTTCTCCATCGATGGTATTTATTGTTTTTATTTAAACCGCTTCTATTATGATTGAAAGCTGTCTCTATTTACTTTTATAGCTTATAATATTTCAAGTGCAATTTTTATATTTGACATGTGTTAAGATGTCTGTTATTTCCTCTATTAGGTGTCCAGTACTGACGTCAGAGAATAGATACAGCAATCCTTTTCTTTTGTCCACATTAAAAGGTATAGGAATTTGAGCGTGCGTGTTGCAAGTGTGTGCGTGTACGCGGACGTTCTCGCGTGCGAGTCGCTGGCTGTTAACCTTCGCGTATACGTTCTTCTTTTTAAATGTTTTGTTTTCGTACTAAAACAGACGTTTCGCTATGACTGGAACGAGTCGACTCAACCGAGACACAACATTCATAAATAACCAACTAACGCTTTTGATCGGCGGCTGCTGTCCGCACGGCTTCCGGCGCTCGGGCGTCGCTCGCGGCGTCGCATCTCGCTGTACATACGCCACTCATGTCATCCATCCACGCGCCCAGCGCGACCCTCACTAACCGCTTCCGTGCCAGTGTTTCACGCGCCGCAACGCGGATTGAGCCTAACGCACTCGCTTTGTTGTAGGAGCCGGAGACCTGGTGTCTTCCCTGACGAGCACGTTCGACCAGAAGCTGCGCACGCTCAACAATTCGTCGCCTCTGGACGACGGCAGCATCCCTTACGCGGACGAGTGCCAGGACGACGACGAGGGCAAGTCCAGCGGCAGCTCGCCGTCGGACGCGGGCTCGGTGCGCGGGTCGTCGCCCGTGCGTGCGCGCGCCGACCAGCTCAAGGCGGCGTGGCTGCGCTCCGCCTCGTCCTCGTCCGACGAGCCCGACGCGCGCGCGTGGCCGCCGCCGCGCTCACAGCGCGCGCCGCCCGCTCCCGCGCCGCGCACCGACGACGACTCGGAGAAAGAGAACTGCGGCGCGCTCGACGAGGCGTTGCTAGACGACGAGAAGGACATAGACACGCGCTCGCAGAGCTCGGGCGGCGACGCGCGCCCCGACAACGACAAGCTGCACGTGGCCAAGCGCGGCGGCGCCGACGCGGCGGCCGACGCGGAGCGCAGCAAACAGAAGCGCGCCGAGTCGCTGACGCGCGACGCGCCGCGCGTGCTGCGCTCCGAGTCGCTCAACTGCCGGCCGCAGCGCTCCGAGTCGCTGGGCAAGGGCGAGCGGCTGGGCAAGGCGGAGAAGGGCGAGTGGAACGCGGTGCGGAGGCGCGAGGCGGGCGCGTGGCGCTCCACCAAGCTGAAGCGCAAGAACGGCATGCCGGAGCGCGGCATCAAGCGGCGGCACACGGTGGGCGGCACCAAGGACTTCGACAAGGACGGCTGGGCGGCGCGCCACACGCGCACGTCGTCGCCCGACCTCACGGCGGCGTGGCTGCTGCCGTTGCCGCGCGCGCCGCTCGAGTCGCACGTGTGACGCCCGGCCGCGCGTTTCGTGTGGTGCTCCGACACCTGGCGCGCTAGAGACGGTCCTATGTTCTTGAACGACGCCCGCGGGCGACCCGCGTCGTACCCGCTCGAATGCGGCGACGGTTTCTTGTCTTTCGTTACGAGAGAGGCTATTATTTGATTCGATTCGTTTGACTGAATAGATTAAGTCACAAATTTCTTAATATTATATTGTGTAAGTAGACGAAAATAATACTCAAAATCTTTTGTAATATGGTGCGTTCTATCTTGCGCGTTACCTTGATCCTTGCGACAATTTAAAAATCCGAAACTTACTTAGGTGTCTATTAAAATAGTATATGATGATTATATACTGAGATTGGTTTCGTCTGCAATTTTATCAATTGAATAGTGCAATACAATTAATATAATATTGACGAAGAGAACGTATAATTATAAACGTAAAATTTATTAGTGGAATCGTAACTGAACTCGGCTCACTATATAATGCCAAAGAATGATAAGGAAGTGACCCGTTGAGGAAATAAATAAACGCGATACCGTACCTCACGGTGGGAGAATAAATCAGAGACCACTATCATAAGTTGGTTCTACAATGCTACGAAAAAAGTGAAGCAACGAAACGTTATCTAGAAAATGATAACATGTATTTTCTTTAGTAAACTTTCGCGTACAATATGTTACGCTTATTGTCATTATATCCCACAAATCTACATATAGGTTCGTAGTTATGACTCCCTCTGTAGGTATTAAACTACTTTTAACGGAGTTGGTGTGGGACTAAAGGTGACTAAAAAGAGTGCAAATAAAAGCAGCATAATATAATTTAAATAAGTGCTATTAGTTTGTAGTTAATGTTAATATAGAAATGCCGGAGGGCTCACTTTTAGTCTTAAGATAAGTGATAGAACCCTGAAGGTATATATAAATATGACATAAAGCGCTATAACACCACTCTAGCTTTTAAGGACTGTTCGTTTTAGAGCTAATATTCTTAGGTACTCCAAGAGGTTCTGATGTAGAATGTGATTAAAATGGTATTTTAAAATAAATATACATGTACGCATGCGACACCTTGCCATCGCGGGTTAGCACTATCAAATTTTCATGCACAATTCTCAATTATTAGATATTTTATGAATTTTGAAGTTACCTTATAGTGTTTCGTTTGGCAAGAATGGTCGATGCTAAAAATTTTAGCTACTAATTTTAATATACCTACATTTAAGCCTTATATTTTAAACGATTTTAAAGACGTCAATGGATATATATTTTAAAATAATGACGCAATAGATATGCTATGAAATAATTATTGTAATAATAAATTATTGAATGGTCATAGTTCAAAAAATCACTAAGTTAACTTTTACGGATAAAGTTTTCATGGAACATAAAAATATGTATCCCTAGTTCATAACCACTTGTTTATTCTGAGCTTTTATATCAACAATAAAAACAGCTAGAAACTTCTATGGTAATGAATATCGGGAATTTTAAGTTTAGGGCACTGGTTTTTTGAACTTTGCCTTTCAATTGACTATGTAGGAGGCGCAGTGGCTTGTAAGAACTGCGGTAACTCATGTAACACCACACTACAGTGATATAATTAAAGTGATCCCTTATAAGCTTTGTAAAAAAATGTACATTTATTGTATCCTTAATTTATATTAAATTTGTTATCGTAGCTTTGTTGAATGCAATTATTTTTTTATTGTTTTGTTTATCGAAGAAAGTATTCTAGGCTAAATTCTATTGTTATTTATTTTCGAGTTGTAAAATGTATTTGGCATATTTCCTCTTTTATATTTTAAATATTAATAAACACGAGCAGTTATGTAAATATTTTCCTGTAAAATGTTTTAGAATTTCGTTCATTAATTTCTTTTTAAATTTTTATACCATCGTAAGTTAAGACGATCTCAAGTTTGTTGAATGTTTGCAAAGCGTTCCTTTTAAAGTTTTATTTGTAAATATATCATTTGATGTAGGGACAGTGAATTTACTAATTTTTACATGCTATTGCGGTAGCGGTAGGCGAGAACTCGACACATGAGATTTGTATTCAAGGTAACCTATTCATGCTCTTCGTATAATCCGCTATAAAATTCAATTAAACACAACTAAAGACATCTTAAAGATTATGGTTGAAACCAGATTTACATTATTTGTCATTGTGTATATTTTGGAGAAATGAAAATAAAAAATATTAAAGAATTTACTTTGTTGTATGATTTTACCTGCGTATCACACGATCACACAAGGCTAATGGCGACCACGCAGTGGAAGGCGCAGTGTTGGTAGACTCATTACGAGGTGGACACACGACATAAAAGGAGTGGCAGGAAGTCTCTGAATCCATGCGGCACATGTTCAGCAGTGTAGGTCCTGTGAATGAAATGATGATAATTACGATGAGCACACGATTGAATTTTTTAGTAATCGTCGTTATGACGTCAAAGAAAAATGGACCTAATGTTTACTTACATTACAGTCGCAAATTCTGTAATAATGTTTTTTATTTTATAAATGCTCAGAGTACAGGCTGTAGAAATGTCGAAAGTATTTATCTGACTTTCCAGTGTTTTGTTTTCTCAACTAATGCAATTGTTATAAATACATCCAGATTGAATCAATCTGGAACTACAAATCTGATAAGGGCGTTCCACACCCTAGCCACGTACCTATAAAAGAAAACGTAAAACACTCATTAGGAAGCGCAAGTAGGTAGGTCTGATTTAATTTAATATTAAATGAGTACAACATGCATTTTGACAGTAAATTTATCTATTTAGTAGGTAGTTATTATGCAGATTTACTTGAATCTTTAAAAAACCCGGATAAATGAGAGACGGACTGGCACTAGAAGGATTCCGTAACATTATATAAAAAAATTATATCTCTTGTATGTCCCTTCAATATTTATTTTATACTCTTTTTTTATTGTAAGTATTTCTTAGTTATAGCGGCCACAGGCTTATTAATTATCAAATCACATCAAAATGGTTAGTATAACAGCACCGAAAAACCCGCAGAGGTTTGTCCTCGGTGCATATCTGCAAAGATTACCTCAGGTGTTTAATTAGAAGAATAAAAATCCAGCTGTGGGAAAAACATACTTGCATTGTAGAACCGAGCTAAATGCTGCAAGACTTTTACTGTCAGTAAAGATCACAACCTTTTTGTATCTCGACGCTTCCACATATGCCAAAGCCTCTGAGATTGCAAATAATTCCACTGACATAATAAAAACATTTGAAGTTATTTTAAATAAAACGTTATTAGAGCCGGAGTCATGAAACGCTGCTCCCGAAATTTCGCCTGATTTAGAACCATCCGTATATAATATATGACAATCACCATATTTGTTCAATCCTGTACCTACAATACAATTTCTTAACGAATTTATTTCATAAAACCTTTTAGCCTGTTTAATACTATCCAAGTCTGTAATTATGACATTATTAATGTCAATATTTGTGACCCAAGTAATCAAGGTGAACATTTGCAGAGGACTACATGAATGTAACTTCTCATGCTTAATTTCATTATAAATTATAGGCACTAATGGAGTCTTTCTTCTCCGCCAATACCTACTATTTTGACAGAGTGTAACAGCTATTTAACAGTTCAATAGTCGTATTTTTAGAAAAGCTTAGAGTTCTAAAGCAGTACTTAGTTGCTAAATAATATCTTCTCAGATACAGCGGCAGTAGGCATAACTCCGACTCCATTACATGAATGGGTGTGGTCTTAATAAAACCCCCAATTATTCGCAATGCCTGGTTTTGTATTGTATCTAACTTTTGTATGTGACTTTTTGCACTATTGTCATATAAAAAACACCCGTAGTCAAGCCTACTACGGAGCAAAGCTATATAAAGTTTTCTTAAATGCTTTGGGTGAACCCCCCAAGACGAACCAGTTATAATTTTTAGTAAATTCAAAATTTTCATTGTTTTTTGACTTAACTCATTAATATGTTTGCTCCACAGTAACGACCGATCCAACCGATTAACAGAATCAGGCGCCAGACTACAAAGAAGTTCCTCACACTGTTCATCCGATGCATAGCTACGATTATTTGGAAGGCCCTTGATCCAACGCATTTTACGCAACATATCTGAAGATGTTGCTGTCTGATTGTGTCACAAAAGTTTTCCCAGGACTTCGACTTAGCCTCACATGCTTTACGCTGTACCTCTAATATTTTAGACTCCAGTAGCTGTAAGTTATGGGGTGTAGGATTACGTCGCAAATTCTTTAAAGCAAGTCGTCTTTGTGCTATGAGTTTAGATAAACTGGGATTCCAATAGTGTTTTGGCACAAATTTTTGACTAGGGTTGGTACAAATTTATATCGGCCGCATTATTTATAATATCTAAAAATAAATCATACATACTCTGTATATCATTCTGGGATCTGATAATTAAGGATTCAGCTATGCACTTTCTATAACAATCCCAGTTTGCTAATTTGAAATTTCTTTTGGATGTTAACTGCAATTTATCCTTATATACTAACAAACATTTAATTACTACGTGATCGCTACCCAAATTATTATTACTTACCCCCCAATTACAATTTATGGCAATATCGGTAGTGGCAAACGTAATATCTGGAGAAGTTTCTTGTAAAGTACTATTTACTAGTTTAACTCTAGTTGCATCACCATTATTTAGTTAAATAAAGTTATTTTCAATGGAAGACTCAAACAAATAAATACCCCGAGTATCGCTTTTATAGGATAAGTTAGTGTGGTGGCCGTTAAAATCCCCTGCCACCAAAGATGACTTAGAAAATGTGGAAAATACGTCATCCCAATCATTCTTTGTTTTATAAACAGATGATGGACAGTAAATAGATACAATATCCTTTAAAAGTTTACAGTTAAATATCTTAAGATGAATATTTTCTATGCCTGCATTACTAAAACTTGTATGACACACTTGCGCTTTAATTGACCTGTGAACAATAATTGCCACACCCCCGTATGCATCCAATCGATCCTTTCTAAAAATATATAACCATTAAAACTAATATTGGAATCCAGCTCGAGCCACGTTTCACTTACCAATACTATATGAATTCGTTCCCTGTTTAACAAAATTTCGAATGGTAACCTTTACGGCCTCAGACTTTGTGAGTTCCATTGGGCTAATCTTAAATTAAAGTGCTTATCCATTAAAAATATACTTTAAAATATTTTGCAAAAAACCTTCCCCCACTAATTTAATTAACACCGATGACAACTCTTCCCACACAATTTTCATAACATTTTAGATTTTTTCTTCAATTTCAGTCAAAAAAACCGCCTTCAATTTCAGCCAGCATTGCTTAAAAGAAAAGGCAGTAGACTCTCTCTTCCGTTTGCCCATCTCCTCCTCCTGACTATTCTCCTGCTCCGATTGGGTTTCTTCACTATCCAACGTCCACTCTTTACTCATTTGCCGTCTCTTCTTTTTCTTTTTACGTCTTGTAGGTCCAGGAACAGTCATTTCTTGTATCCTTTCAGTATCAAATTCACTTTTGGCATCATTAGCTTCTTTATTAGCTTTCCCCCTATAAATTTGACTTACTAGAATATCCCTGTATGATAACTTATGAGTTGTGATGCCTGCTATTTGGCTCATGGCTGTAGTTTCATAATAGTTCTTCTTAGCTAGATTTTTATCCTTCTCTTTTTCCAAATAATACTCTAGTGCTTTTCGGTATGTTACTCCTTCTTCACTCATAACACGACGAATTTCCTTTTCTTTTTTAAATACTGAACAAGATTTATCCAAGGATATATGTGGTCCTTTACAATTAACACATCTAAATGATTTTGTTTCACAATTAACATGATTTTCCCCACATTTAGGACAAATTATCTTCCTTGTAGGGCATGCCCGCATTAAATGTCTAAAATGCCAGCATCTGGAACATTGGGTTACTGGAAACCGTTACTGAACCGTTCCACTTTGAGCCTGCAACCATAAGCATAGACATAGCTAGGTAATGTAGAACTTCTAAAACTAAGTCGCAGTTTCACTATCTATCCATTTTCCGTCTTCTGTTAGCCTCTTTAATCTTTTTACAGAAACGATCTCACAGTCACAAACAAACATTTTCTGTAATTCTTTGTCATTAACTTCTAGCTCAACCTGCTTTATTATGCCGTAAGCTAAATTAATTTCGTGAGTAAATTGACATCTGTATCCCAAATCGACCAGTTTAGGACAGTTTAATAGGATATCTGCATCATTTTTCGATGCGAATGTCACTATTACTTTGTAGGGGCTTTTATATTTAACTTTCAATATGCTAGGTATACTTAGTGATCAAAGGAACTTCGCAAGGCTAATCTGTTTAGGTAATATCTCCATTTGATGTTATAGAAATTTCATACAAATTCTCGCTTACATTTATTTGTGTACTACTACGAGCGATGCGTTTTCGTCTTCTCTCCACCGTCGTAAAGCCCTCATCACCGTCTACATCATCCTTTCCGCTATCACTCCTACCTCGCTTGTCCGGTTTCATTAATATAGGTGAGTCTATTCTTTCCGCGTTCTCATTAAATTGTTGCTCATTTAATATATTAATATTTATACCGTCACTTTCACTCACTACCGCCAATAATTGCGTCTCCCTTACTTTTCTCACTCATTTTATTTTATTTTCGAATGCGGGTAGTTATATAAAAATATCACCACCGAGGAACGCGCGCTCGCTACCGCGCACCGCACGCAACTGAAGACTTATTTTACAGGGCCCTGCCCTGTAAAATAAGTCTTGTAATTTTAACTGTTGAAAGAAATTTTGTACGAAACAGGAAGGAATTGTCATTCCTCGTTGTTTACTTTTATATTTTCTTTTGTTACGTTACGGTGTCGAAAGAAAACCTAATACCTAGAATTATGTTCAATATTAGGTAATTAAATCCAGGTCGACCGGAAGTGCCCTTCTGGTTATTCTGTGCAGGTGTGTGCTGGTTTTTATAGTATAAAAGTTGGATCCGACACACATCTAATTTCCTGAAATCGTTTGAAGCCATTAGATTCAGCAATAAGATATGCCTGTAAACCGGCATGCCTGGAAATAATCCATAATGATCTTAAAGGCGTGTGAAGTATACAAAGCAGATCCTAATAAATCCTTCACATTCTGAAAGCAGAGCCGTGTCCTATATTGTAATGGGTGATGATTCCATCCTCAATTTATAACAAAAGGTTTAGATAATTTTGGTTCATCGTATTTTAAAGGAAAATGAAAGATGAAATTTTTAATGCTTTATTACATTCATTTAATGACATCAATACAACAACCGACAATCAAAAATATATTATTATGTAATTTGTCAAATCAATTGTACCCATCATGTAAATTTAATTAGGTAAGATACCAAGTCTTACCTTTAATCAAACGCCCCTTTCATTGTCTACGCCCTCTCGGGCCAGTACACATCATTACACGATAAATTAAATTAAATTATACCGATTATTATTTATTTTTATACTGATAGCTTCTAATAGTGTTTATAAACATCAATACAATAAGCTAAAGCACAAAAATAAGCCTTAAACAAAAAGCACTTAGCGCTCAAACACTTAGCTTACTTTGAACTTTCAGTCAACAACACTACGTCACCTATGCCACAATATGGCCGCGTCTGGACTGACAGCTAATATCTTTTGAAGGATATGTATTCGATACTCATAAAGGGCTCGTATTAATAATATCACATTAGGCTATGAACAGTTTCTCAAGATCAATCTTAAGATTGGCAATTACTGGAAACCAGATTTTAGCTCGATAGTTTATCTATACGGACATCTTGGGTCTAGACGCTAGATAGAGCCCTTTACAAGAAAGACCTTAACTCGCAATGTTATTAATAAGGATTGCCACTCTCAATTTTTGTATTTTAAAACTATATAACTTCTTGACCCCTAAACAACATGGAAGAAACCTAACTTGTATATTTGAGGAATTGTAAAAAGAAGTAAAGAATTAATGAGATTTACCTGTAGATAATAAGATAAATCCATACCAGTCCAGACTCTGGCCAATGCACTTATTGTAATATCGCTACAATTAAACAAACATTAAACTGACTATTTCAATATCTGTAAACTGGGCCCCAATTCCCAATGAGATTTCAATTCTTGACTGCACCCGAAAATTATTCGTCGTTAAATTTTGGCACTGTTCATTCTGACCAAATTCACATCAGAACTCGAGCTTACCCTTCCCATACCCAATGAACTCGACATTGGACTTGATTTTGAAAAGCAGTAAAGTTAATAATGTCATATAAAAAAATAATTTAAAATATATAAACTCGAATTAATTCTTTTACATAAAAAAATAATTTAAAATATATAATCAAAAATTTCTTCACAGCATCATCGTATTCTTTTATTTACCATACCGCTCAAATCTTCTAAAATCCACTCTCCACGCACGTTTCGCATTGTGCTTTACAAATCACAATTTTTAATTAATTTGCTTAGCACAAATAAAAATGCATTTCGTAACAGTTGCATAAATAACAATTTTTTCGCATGATATAAAACTCACATTTAAATGCCGTCTATATATATATTATTTCAATAAAATTTGATTCAAGTCGGTGTTCATCTGGTATGAGTTGTTATTTGTATGAAGATCTTAATAGTGTGTTACAATTGATTGATGATGGAAAATCAGAGCCCTGGAATGACTCTTACCTAATTCAATATCGGACATCAATATAAGTTCAAAAACTACCATCAATATTAATTACCAATAAATCTACTCCGTGAATATTAAATAACATGAAAACAACTTTAAGACGTGTGTTTTAGTCAAAGCATTTGTATTATCGCTCTATTTGAAACGAAGAAACTGTGAAACACCTGTCAAATTCTATTCATCTATGACATCAATCTTATAACCAGAATGTTTTACAATATTAATACACAAATGGTCTTTCCAGACATATCAGGGTCAGTGTGCCCCTTAACTGTTCCGTCAGGGAAAAAAATGCGTGCATTTGTACCTTTCACTGCATTATGCATTAGAATCGTCAGTGTTCCGGAACATTCATAACCACACAGTTTTAGTAAGTACAGGTCCACGCCCTATAAAATGAAGAATCCACAGTTTGCCATTTTTTTTTATTAGTCAAAAAATTCTAAACGTTTAGCACATACTTTCATTTATGCCTAATAATTAATATAAAACTTAATCCTCCGGAAAACATTTATTATTAATTTTATTAACTTTAAACTGCTATCATATAATACAGTGAACTTGCAGATCCTACATTGTTTGTGGGGTCCCTGACCCTAATGTCTGAGCGGACCCTAAACATGTAGCGATATACACGAAGTCGGAAACAGATAACATTTCTACTGACACGGGCATTGCCTTAACAATAAATACGGGAGATCAAATTTTGAGTACACATTATAATGCCCAAAATAATTTTTACTTACACTTTCATACACATCTTAACAGGGTGCCAAGTCAGAGATTTACTACCTCCGTTTACTCACTAGTTGGCGCTGCGTCGATACCACATAAATCGTAGCTAATTTACACGCTATCGTATAAGTAAACGTAGGTAGAAAATCTCATACTAGGCACTCATTACAACAATAAAACTAAACTGAGTTTACCCACAGCGGGTTGACGCAAGTCCCTTGCTCTCTGCAATATCTTGACAAGTATAATCAAATTATGCCATGGCTCTTATTCCAAGATTGTAATATCGATAGTTCCAACATTAATATCTCATATTAGTTGGAACACTAAAAAAAAAAATTCACAAAAATCGGTATCCCTGAACGAAATACTGCCTTTGATTTAATACAAAATCGCTTTGTGTTGACCAGCGGGGTCAGTAGTCAGTACGTACAGTAATTTTATAAAACTGTCTTGTTGGCACGCACTTGCAATGTGATCATTTTTTTATGAGATTACCGAAAACCCAAGTTAGGGTCCCAATTAACTTAATGGTTGCGAACGAGAAAAACTCAGAGTAATAGAGTAATGGTACCGAAAGCTGCATTTATGTATTTAATGTAATAAAGGTGACATCTATATTCCGTTCAACTGCCTTGTGCTTGTCTCTCGTGGCGTGTTCTACTACGGATCACGAAGTCCTAAGTTATATTCCCGGGTAAGGCCTAGAATGGGTTGGTAGAATAAGCTTGAGTTTTGAATTTGATAATTGTCATCGTCCACCTCAGCAACTACTTACCTACTTTAGGCCATTGGTCCTGGTTTATTATAACTAACATGTCATAATAATCGTTAAAATCCACCAACCCGCATTGCAGCAGCGTCGTGGGTGGAATAACTCAGTGGGAGATTAATAAAGTAAGAATGACAATAATAATTAATTCATTGCATTAAACATGGGTTACATAATAATATGAAAAAAATTTGCATGCCATTGCAAAACAAAATAGGTGCAACATAAAATTGGTCCAAAGGGCAAAACATGTTTGTAACATATTATGTAACCCATGTTTAATGCAATTCTTACTTACTTTGTGATCCATAGTAGAATGCAGCTTTCGGTACCATTACTCTATTACTCTGAGTTTTTCTCGTTCGCAACCATTAAGTTAATATCGAGTATCGAGACAATGTAACAAGTTACAACATTTTAGAGTCGCAAATCACTACTGATTTTTAATTTACAAAGTGTGGACGAAAAGTTTAAAACGTTTTACTAAGTATCTCAGATTACTATTTTTGTGTCATCATCATTACACCGCCATCATATGAGAAAAAACATTTTACTATCCAAAAAATGATCCGGTTAGTTTATGTTTATGTAGTTCAATCACTTTAATATAAAGTCCAACGCATCAGTATTAATCCACAATCACACCAAACAACATAATTATTATTATTCAAAAATATAACGCACCAAGAAAATTCTAGTAAATGCAATATATCATTCTGATTTCTAGATAAAAAGGTAAATTAAAGTAAGAGTCTAAAGAATATCGAAACACTGATGTCATACTAAAATGTTCTGTTCCTTATGACTACCCGGTACCGTAACGATTTTTGTTTGACAAAGTATTCGCTACTGACCGTATGGACGAATTCAAACTTTAATGAAAGGAAAATAAAGACCATTTTAGTATGCGATACTCGAAAACTCAGGACGCTTAACGTGCTAACTGTCCTTCAAAAGTACTATACTTACGTAAGTATATACTTGAACATCGGAGTAAAATGGATCGTATTGGCATTGCATTAAAGCTTACATTTGCCCACAGTTTTACCTAGTGTTTAAAACAAAAATCAGAAGTGCAGGACTCCACAACCAGCGACATTAGGTCCATTTGACTTTTACGATACAGAGTTTCATTAACGAAAACGACTCTTCGATTGCGAGCGAGCAAATCTTGTACTAAGAATACTGAACTTTTCGTCAAAAATTGCCAAACTAGTTTCTCTCAGACATTAGTTGCTTGCGCGAATCGCGCACACACAGACTGCGACTGTTTGTCACACACTATCACTGTATGTCACACACAGTAGTAGATGCCCAAAATAAAAGTTCAATGTTGATATTCGCGTCGGTAGTGCAGATCATCGTCGTAGTCAGCCAAGTCGTAAGACAGCGGCGTCTGCGGTTGCGATTGCGGCTGGACGTGCGGTTGCGGGTGCGTTTCTGGTTGCGGGTGAAGGGGACAGGGTCAGTCGGTGCGCGGGTCGCGCGGCGGGCTCCAAGGCTGCACGGGGGGTGCGTCGTCACATTCCGCCATGTTTGCACCCTCAAGCGATAGGCTGTTTAACAGCATATCGAACAGAGTGTCCTGAAATTTAATATAGAAATATTAAAACAAAATTACAGTTACTAAAAACGTTTAACACTCCACATATCAATTAACACTGTTTAGGCGTGTACTCCGTTCAGTACCCTTAGGATGAGTTCGGCCCCGTTGCAATCGCAGAGTCGTTTTCGACTGTCGAAACTCTATGACGCCAAAGTGGATTTGATCTTATAATACTCAAATTCAAATTCAAATTCATTTATTTCAAGTAGGCCTACTTTATAAGCACTGTTGAAACGTCAAGTATGCATGTTTGTGCGACTCTACCACCGGTTCGGAAAGCAGATTCTACCGAGAAGAGCCGGCAAGAAACTCAGTAGTTGCTCTTTTCCAACATCAACATTTACAATCATTTTGCTATCTTGCGGGAGATGAGAGCGAGGCTGGCTGCTTCCACTCTACCTTGTCATTGAGGAATTCATCAAATGTATAAGTAACCTCGCTGTACTAGATGCGTTTTTACACATTTTTTAAATGTATGCATTGGTAGGTCAAGAATTTCCTTAGGAATCATGTTGTAAAAGCGTATACTCTACCCCACAAAGGAGTTCTGCACCTTTCGCAGACGATATGCAGATATCACTAATTTATGACCGTTTCTGGTAAGTCGATTGTTAATTTCAGCTTTTGATTTATAAAGAGTAATATTTTGCCTCACAAAGACTATATTATTATAAATGTATTGCGAAGCTACTGTAAGAATACCTATTTGTTTAAATTTTTCACGAAGCGATTCGCGTGATCCAAGTTTATATATTGATCGTACGGCTCTTTTCTGTAGTATAAATATACTTTCAATATCTGCAGCTTTTCCCCACAGCAAGATCCCATAGGACCTAATACTGTGAAAGTATGCGAAATAAACAAGCCTAGCTGTTTCAACATCGGTAAGCTGTCTAATTTTCCTGATTGCATATGCAGCAGAGCTGAGTTTACTCGCTAGGCTTTCTATATGGGTACTCTTTTAGAGTGCCTAATTCTACTGCTTAGAGCTGCCTTAAGAAATTTGGACGAATTTGAACTTTAATACAAGCTAAGTTTTGTAGTGGCTGACTAGGCATTGCGCGGAATATTGTAGGGGCTGACTAAGCATTGCGCGGTAGGTACGTCAGGCCGCGCACTGGGTAGCCAGTCCCTAGCAACCGGCCGTCAAGCGAACACGCGCTTGTTGAATAAACTGTGGTCAAAAGGTTCGAAGAGTATTATTACCAAATCCCGGTACCACGCTCCCAGCAGCAGACAGAATCCTAACAGAGGTGAACACACCAAACCCTCACAGTTTCATTTCACAACGTCATTACTCGATACTCGAGCAGTATATTATTTTATTTATGACTTAGTTTAATAATTGACGGACCACGCCGGACCATCTGTTGGAATGCAAGGAAAGCGTCCTGCAAAGTGCCACCCTATGAACATCAACCTAAGGCGTAAGTGTTAAGCCTCATATTCCTATAACTGCCCGGCAAACACGCCCATCATACCTGAACACAGCAATGCTGCTTGGCGGCAGGTATAAGCATAAGCATTATAACAACAAAATTTAGAGCTTAAACCCACCACACAAGTAGTAATAAAATATAATGGCTAGCAGTACAATATGTTTGATGGAATGAATAATGCACATATACATAACATAACTGAAAACGTTTGTTCAGTTGCATTAACTATGTTAATTATTAGTAGGACTTAATAATTGGAAAATAAAAAAAGTATAAGAACATCATAAAATCTGAAGTAATATCATCCTATGTATTATTTAATTGTTTGACGAGTGGACAACTCCTTGCCAACGCATTCACACACTTCAAACAATAGTTTGTAAAAAGATAAACTGTTGTTAGTTCGAGTTTACTTGACGTTGAATCGAGTGTGTGAAGGACGTTGCCATCGTCCCGCGCCTCACACGGTATTCGGCTGAGACTCATCAGAGCTTAATGTTCAAAAATTAACGGTGCGTTAGTGATGTTAGTAGCGGCGGTATAATAAACGGTGCGTTAGTGATGTTATTAGCGGCGGTATAATTACGTTGTAGTCGAGAACCACCTCGACGTCGTCGGTGTCGCTGAGCGAGGATGCCGAGGGCCAGTAGCACTCGCGTAGGGCTGCGCCGCCCTCGGCGGAGGTCGCGGAGTTGCCATGAGCCGCGTTGGACCAGCCAACCGAGCCTATAAATAGGTAATTAGTTAGTTACAGTAGTTAACTACCTTCAGTGTCGGATTAAAACTTCTTAACTCCCTCATAAAGAGGTGGGCCGCGAGCAGTGGCGTGCATAGAGGGTATGCACATTGTATGCAGATGGTATAATATGAAGATAATCCGCAGTACAAGTTATATAAAACTTAAGGAAAGGCATTGTAAGAGTTATAAAAAGCATACCCCTAAGTATTTATAACTCGTACTGGAGATTTTCTTCATTTTATTTCATCTGCGTATCCTGTGTATACCCTCTATGCACGCCACTGGCCGTGAGGCGTCCTGTACTTCAAAAACGCAACAAAAAAAATATGTGCAATGGTATCAAGGCTTGTCCCACGCTTTGAAAAATTATGACTTAGTTTCATAATGTGTATCTTTATTATTTGTGAAGCTATCTATTTCAACAAGCTAAGTTAATGCTTAGGTGACGTTACAAATTTCTGTGCCACGAGCTTAAAAAGGTTGGGGACCTCTGGACGCCTCTGGAGTATTAAGTGGTCGAGACTATTAAGTTTTTTTTTATTCCACTACAAGTTAGTCCTTGAATGTGATCTTATCTGATGCTGAGTTAGTGTACTCCCACTTATAAATACACAGCGCTAACCATTGCGCCAGGCAAGAAAGGTCCTCAAAATTCTTATATTTTTAAATTGGATAGGACATTGTCTTATTTTTTTTATTACTTTTATTTATTATTTATGTACCATAAAATGTGATACAAGTAGTGTACAAATGAAAGCTTATCTTTATAAAAGATCTCTTCCAGCTACCCCAGGATGTGAGTAAGATGATTTTATTGTGGTACAAATAAAGGTACAATATACTAAATGATAACTACCAAAAATATGCAATACAGAATAAAATTTGAAGATATTATTAAATGCAAAATACATAAAAATAATTTAATTAATATTTACTAATATACTAATATTTACTAATCCCTACTGTTAAAGGTCTAATATCTACACAATATGTTACTAGCGCATGACATGTTTTTTTGTTTTAAAAATAAAATGTAGTCAGTGTCACTCGTCAATGCATTAGGTTGTTTTATTATAAATGTCAATATAAGTTTGTTTGTTACGATTTCACGCAAAAACTCCTTAACTGATCCTCATGAAACTTTGTACACATATTCTTGGAAGTGTTAGAAGTAATATAGGATACTTTTTATCCCGACATTAACCTCGGTTCGTTTGGGAGTGGGGATGAAAGTGTTTGACGATTTTACACCATAACCGAAGACAAATTATTACCGATTTAAATAATTATTTTTCTACTATAGAGGTTAGGTGTATTTAATTTTGCCCAAAATTTGTGTTGATCTGATAAATGTGGTTGGAGATAAAGGACAGAACTCCTCAGCGGACAGCAGCAAACCCCTCATTTAATACTTAGCGATACTGAATACTTAAAATTTTTTTAGAACTAAAACTAACTAGAATGCCACATCAAAAAACAAAATCAAACGCAGACTAAGTCGCGGGCAACAGCTAGTATACTAATATAATATTTACTCTTTATTTTATTGAAGATTGAAACCGATTAAGTAACCTTTGAGTTTAAACTGCTTACTACCTAACAGGTTACCCCGCCCGCAAGTGCATACTTGTAGCGGCATAAAAAAAAAGCCTGCAAAGTGTGAGTCTGCAAGAAATCCTGCAAACAGCAAAAATGTCATGTCTTTTGTGTAGGAGCTCCCTTAAATATTTATTTTATTCCGTCCATTTTTGTTATAGCGGCAACAGAAATACATCATCTGTGAAAATTTCAACTACCAGCGTTCATGAAATACAGCCTGGTGACAGATGGACAGCGTAGGTAATAATAAGGTCCCGTTTTACGCTTTGGGTACGTAACCCTAAAGAAAAGAATTATCGGGGGAACTTTCTCACACATACCTGGTACGTTGTCACGATGTAGTTGCCCTGGGGACAGTGGTGGGTTCCGCGGTGACCGCTGGGGACGTCGGCCGCGGCTGGGGTTATTGCGCGGGGGTCGTGGAGTCGCGCCCCCGCAATTAGTTCGCGGCAATGTGGGGTCGCTTTGTGACGACGTGGCCCAGTTGCGTTTTGGAACTAAGGACAAAGTTAAACCCCCGCCTTATAAGAAAAATACTTACATTTTAAGCGTAACGCAATCTATTGGTTATACGTGTTTACAAGGAAGAAACGAGCAGTAAGTAAAGTTTTCAAATTCAAAATTCAATTCGAATTCATTTATTTATTATTTGCACACAAATAAAAATACAGAAGAAGAATAAAAGAAAACACAGACAGAAGAAGTATACAAGGCGACCTTATCGCTTTGTAGCGATTTATTTCAAGTAGGCCTAATTAATATTTCGAAACGTCAAGTCTGTATGTTTGTTGTGTCTCTACCATCGGTTCGGAAGGTATAGAATCTCCCTTCCGAACCGATTGTAGACAAAAGAAGAAAGAAGCCGGCAAGAAACTCAGCAGTTGCGCTTTTCCAACATCAATTATTTACATTTTACATTTTAACATAAATTTTGCTATCTTGTGAGAGATGATTAGTGATAAAATAGCAACTCTGATACCCTCTTTATATTCTTTCACAGAAGATTTAAATATTTTTGATGAGATAGTGTGAGAAACTCTAACGTGTTTTTTATCAATTGATTATATCATTGTCAGTTTTGGACAGTGAAACACAACAGATATATTAGTGCAATCTAAAATGGCAGATCTAAAAGTATACTTTTTATCACAGCTTCTTATGCTTCCTGTGTGGTTTTTTTTTATTTTAGAAATTTGACAACTACATTCATTACATCACGTATGTTTGGTGACAATCGACAAGCAAGATGGCCGCCGCAACAAAATGGCGGATTAAAAGAAACACAAGTTAAGAGCTAGACTACTAGATACTATTTTTGTTTTTTGGTTTGTTCAATTTTTAATTCATATAGTTATAAAGTTATATTGCATAGGAAACTCACCGTGCTTGCTACTCCGCGAACACTTGGGCGTCAGTCCATTAATGCGCATGAGATTCAACAGTAACATGTCCGTGTGCGCAGCCGTCGACAGCTGCGGATCGTCAAGCCTCGCGGGCGTGGGTGTTTGCAGCACCGTGTGCGGATGGTGATACGGCGAGTACGGCGAGAACCCGGGTGGTACGTAAGGCGAGTCAGCGGGTGACACCGGCCCGTCGCTGCCGGCGGGTGTCACCCCCCGCCCGTGCACCGCGCACAGAAGTCGACTTAGTATATCGCCCTCTTCGTTTGGCCGGCTAGAATCACCGCACGCGCCCTCGATATCGTTTTCTCCTGTTAAGAGATATGAAAGATTTATAGTAAAATTAAAACATTCATTTTAATTGACTATGAGATGGTGTTAACAAAAAGAACTGCGACTGTGCCTAAATTAACGATCCTTAATGGTTGCTAACTTAGGTAAGGGAGACAGCAGTTGTAGAAGATGATAAATGAAAATAACAAGTAACGAGGACGCCTGATTGTGAAACATCGAAACTATTTTGAATCGAAAATATGCATAAAAGGTTGGTTTATTTGTAAGTATTTTATTTAAAGGATAAAATATGTAAGTATTCTTTATTGAAAAATGTTATGAAAGGGGAGTTCGATTTTGTTATATATGCCCTCTTCATTTGGCCGATTAGAATCACCGGACGCGCCCTCGAGATCCTCTATATATATTTTTCCTGTTGAGAGAGATGTGAGATTCAAAATAAAATC
The DNA here is from genome assembly GCF_905163445.1 of Pararge aegeria. Classification (NCBI taxonomy): domain Eukaryota; kingdom Metazoa; phylum Arthropoda; class Insecta; order Lepidoptera; family Nymphalidae; genus Pararge; species Pararge aegeria. The sequence continues at coordinate 16,404,267 of NC_053185.1, read as the reverse complement.
AAAATATTTATTTTCATTGACTTGACATTGATAACAAAAAAAACTGGCTGTTCGTAAAGTTTGTTAATGGCTCTTCATAGACCAGGGCGCGTTTGAAACCCTCTTGTGAAGCATGAAGGCTAATAAGTGCCTGTTATGACTACATGAAAAAATCATTTTTGAATATTAATTATCGTGTGTGGTGACGGAGCTCAGCATAAAGTTGACACTACCTTCTCTTCCCGGGGGTGTCGTACGAGGCGACTAAGTGGACTGTTATAGGCAATAGCCTTGCCTAAGTAATAACTTCTAATAGATTTTGTTAGGAAATAAACGAGGTACGTATTTCTTATTTTAATGTATTAATTTCAAGTATATAATTTACCTTTGATATAGAATGTGTTCTGTTTTCAAATAAATAAAATATTTTCATGGTATTGTATTTAATTATAAATGAAAAATTTAACATCAAGAAATATTTGTATCGAAAATACTGGGAAAGTCAAATCATCATCTATTTAACTTATATTTAATAAGGCTACAAACAAAAATGAAAAATATACTCAAACAATAAACTTAACGAAAATATTATTTAAGTTTGAAAAAATATATATATATTAACTTATCAATTGAAAGAATATAATAATACCAAAAAACATTTGAATACCATTTATATTAAAGTATCAATTTATTACAACGTTATTCTACTTTTAAATACTTTTTCTCTACTTTGAGAAATAACGCAAGTCAAGTTGAATTAAAATGCAATTTAAAGTAAAAGTGCACTGGTTTTGCTATTAATTGAATAAATTCTTTTTAAATATTTTGTCTTTGCCTTACTGATTGCACTAGCAGTAGGTATTCCAAGATAAGTCCCATTAGAATAAAGAAATAAATGCAAATATATCGTTAAACCGATGTAAGCTTGAAAATGGCATAACAAATCTGTATACCCACAAACGGTACATCCTGCTTTGTCATATTGGTTCGCTATCAAATTGCGCTTAAAACCGAAGAGCAAGGCTTGTTTTTGATGACCCTAAAATAACAAGAGATAGGCCCTTATTAAGTAAGGCGTTACCTCACTCGTTCCTGAACGAAATAGTGCCTTATTCAAGTCCACCCAAAGCCAAAAAAATTATGATATAATATATTATAATAACATTAATTAATTTAAAAAATGGCAATTGAATGAACACCAGTACCCTTAGTACAAGATTCGCAGCTCGCTCGCAATAGAAGAGTCGTTTTCAAGTATCGAAATACCTGAAATACCTGATCATCAGACAGAGTAAAATGGAACTTATATGCCTGAATTCTTCAGCTAGGGCAGAACAATTCAAAAACAAAATGAGAAGTACGGGATTTGCGAATCTAAAATGAGTACAATAAGGACCATTTTACTGTGATGGTATAGTTTGATATGCGAAAACGTATCCTCGATTGCGAGCGAGCAAATTTTATGCTAAGATACTAGTACTTGTTAGTCTAAACGACTGGGCCAAAATTAAAGATAGCCTTGGTGAATCCAACTTCCGTAAAGGAGACAGCAGTCGTAGAAGATGAAAAATGGAAAATTTGAATAATAACAAGAAACTAGGACGCCTAGCAGATGTAACACATCGAAACTATTTCGTATAAAAAATGCATGAAAGGATGGTTTGTTTAAAGAAAGTAAGTATTATTTATTTTAAAATCCTACGAAAGGAGAGTCCGATTTTATGCCTAATGTGCATTCGCCAGTAATGTGACTCGCAGCATTAGAAAAAGGACAAAAAAGGACTTTGTCCATTGCAAAATTGTTCCAGTAATTAAAGTAATGGTGTTGGTTGAAGGGAGGAAAAATACAATGAAAGTGAGCTCGATTTTATACTCAATGTGCGTCGCCACAGTCTAATCCGCAAAGGTATTTTACATCAACAATGTCAAAACAACATATACCTAACGTACAAATGCAATAATGCCCCGGTAACTCGATTTTGTTTTTTTGTTGGTTGGTTTATGGATATTTGTGTATATGGGACGGGGGTAAAGTCTTTAAGGAAGGTTCAATGTGTGTGATAGGTGCTGTCGTCGGCATCACAGCAATCACGGGTGGGGTCACGGGTGCAGCGGCGCGGGCGGTACGGGTGCGCCCGCAGGCGGCGACGCCGAGCCGGGGGCGCGTCGTCAGAGCACAACGAGCCCGGGGACTCTGCCAATGCGCACCACGAGCAGCCGCTATCGGGCCCGGATGACGGTTCTGCAGGACGGGAGCGGGATTGGGAAACGGATAGGGGTAATCTTGCAGGAATGGAACTACTTAAAATCGTAACATGACCGCATTCAAGTAGTACCATCATCACTCCAACCGATTGACTCCACAGCTGGACATAGGTATTTTGTAGGGAGTTCCAAAATCCACGGGCCTGGGCCCCTTGCTTCCAGTTGCTCCCAGCGACTCGCTTGACCTCGTTAAGAGCCGAACATCGCAGCAAAATAGATCGCAGAATGCAGAATATGTAACTCTAAAAAGTGTAGTATTAGGCCCTATTTACTTTATCGGTATAGTGTTTCGAAAAGGATTTCCTCGATTGCGAGCGAGTAAATTGCGCCCCAAAAAAGGGACCGCGATAATTATAAAGAAGGTAAGATTATCAAAATAAGAAAAGGTCTTTGCCTAAAAACGGGACCACAAATAAAAAATTAAAAATAATAGACAAGGTCTTTGGAATTTTGCCACTTCCCCAAATGAACTGTCACACTGCTTACCTGACATAGTTTCTTCATCCACATCATTCTCCTCGTTGGAGTTCTCGTCAACATGGTTAGGGTTGTTTTCGCCAACAAATGCATAGTCCAATTGATTGAACATTAAATCCTGTGAGAAAATTAGAAAAAAAATATTTATTCAGTATATCCCGTAAGGAAGTAACGCATATTCTAGGTGGTTTTCGAGAGGAGATCGTGCAATTTAATGTATTTTTTGGATTCTTCGAGAAGCTATGCTGGGTTTGAAGTACCCGTGACACTTCGACCGCTACCGCTTGATTATGATCGCCATTATCGATAGTAATATTTAGTTTTTCTGGTACAGTGGGTTTTTCCTCCTTTCCTGTGGCGTCATCCCAAGAACTTGCACAAAGCAATTTACGTCTTCTCTTCATTTCTCATACGCCGGCTAGGTTAAGGCCGGCCGGTTTAAGGCCTCATCTACACTTTCCGTCAGGTAAGACTGTGTCTATATATCTATATATGAAAAGAATAGGATATAGAATGATCTATCAACGCACACCTCAAACAAATTGATGGATTCGGCTCAAATTTGGCATAGAGATATATATATATATAAACGTAGATGTTAACGGAAACGTTTCCAAAATTCCTGAATAAAAATGTAAGTGAACGTAGCAAAAGATGCTTTAATATAAAAGGGTGTGTATTCTTACCCCGGTGTCACTGCTGGATTCCGAGGCAGGTTGCGCGGGGATTGCGGGGCCTGCCTCAGAAGTGGGGGGTGCCGCGGTTGCGTCGGCCTGCGTCTCGCCACCCGTCGCATTCAGCTCCGGGGACGATAGCGACGAACACAACACCGTTGTGTTGCCCGTGGACGCCTCCGTAATCGGCGTGCTCGCCACCGCTACACCGCAAACATTTGATTTTATGCGCAATGTTGAATCGAGAATCGATTTCTATCCTATATATGTCCGAAAATAGAAAGTAACCTAAGTCACTGTTTTCAAATTGTAGCAGTCTCCACATTAAACAAACTAGATGGCGCCAAAAATTTACCATATATACAAACGTCCATATATGAATGGTCGTACCTCGGTCCCCAAGCACGATCACCCGCTCGGAGAAAGATCTTTCTATTGTTACGGTCGAGCGTATCACTAGCTCCTGTACTAATTACCTAATGATTTACGATGTACTTCTCCAAAAGGGTCCGGAATTCATTGTCCATGGATGCTAAGGGAGACAGTCTGACTATAAGATGGTTTTACCGTTATAGCTATTATAACATGAACGCCACTGAGTGTAAGCGGTAATGCTCACCGGTAAGTGGCGAGTCGGCAACGGTCTGCTTGTCGGGACGTGTACGCATGCGGGTGTTGCGGGGCGCGGGGGCAGCGCCGGCCGCGCTCAGAAGCGTGTGCAGACTGACCAACGCTAAGTTGTCCGGACCACCAGCTTGCAGCGAATTTGTCGACCTGTCAGAAACATTCTTTCGTTTCACTAGCTCGGAATTGCTTGATATCAAAGGCCTTACTGACGCTTGTACATGTCATAACTAAATATAAGTATTATAATTCTGAGACAAAACGTCAAATCAAATAAAAAATACTTTATTGTACACCATATGTACAAAGCATTAAAAAACAACATTAAATGAAAGAATTAAATGGTAAAATAGTCGGACTTTCTACCATAAAGGACATGAAGTTAAAAAGGACGTCACCAATATTATAATAACACTGCTTTATTATAATATTGCGCCGGTAGTAAAACCCCTATTCTTTGTTTGAATTCAGCGTAAGTACTAGAATTTAATCGCTAAGCGAAAGAGTTATTCGTGAAACGTTTATGGAAATTTCCAACAAATCTAACCATTAGAATCTACATTAATATAACAGCGAATCTAATAATACAAATACAAAAAATATGAAATTTAATTTCTTCCTAGATTATTGTCAGTGGAATCTTTCTCCGCATTCAATAACTGGTGCCACAAGAGTGAAAAAAATATCACATGTATTTTTATGAGTATCAGTGTACTTAATATGATATGTTTTAGTGTTTTGTTTTGGACCTGGAAGTGGAAGGTAAGTTCTGAGGTGCGTCGAGCACGTGTTGAGCGGCGCGAGATCGGTCTACGTAGTCGCCGAAGCGACAAACTGCGTTGTTGCACGACTCATCGAATGCAGCACCTGCCAAGGATAATTACTAGGTCCATTATCCACCCATTACCGGCCCGCTACGCCGGATGCAGTCTAAGATGGTTGCGGGCTAACCTGTTAGGGAGTATGGTAGTCATACCCATAGTCGGTTTTAACGCGACATCGCACAAGAACACTGAATCGCTTCGCGGCTAGTTTTTGTCGGTAGGGTGGTTACTAGCCACGGCTAAAGCGTCCCACCAGACCAGACCAGAGAAAATTCAAAAATTATAAATTTTTAACGCACTCAACTCGGTGGTTTCGGTCTCTCCGTATATGAAGCCAAAGCCTTAACCACTAGGCTAAATCTTTCTTGCTTTTAAAACAAGACGCGTGATCCAAAAGCAAGGCAAAGATACAGGCCGTTTTCGTTCATTGTAGCGTGCAAAGGTCCTTAAATATTTAGGATTACTAACGCCAAACCGCAGCATCCAAACTGAGTCGTTTGCCTCACAAGATGACGTCTAACATTCGTCTTGTCACTCGCAGGACACTTTTTTACATAGTTTGTTAAGATATTCGTCACGCAGGATGCCTTTTTACATAGTTTGTTTAGATATTCGTCAGCTTATTGAGGTCCCAGTGATAGCAACTGCCCTCCTCGCTCATAGCAGGGAAAGTATCAGTCACAACGCTGCTACAATGCAGTTAGACGTCTGTCAAGGAGCCAAAGTAGTTATTGTTGTGTTGGCGTCGCGAACGCATAATTAATTTGACATGCGGTCTTGCAGCGCGCTATATCAACATTTGCGCAACACCGAGGGCTCAACGTGCTCTACGAAGCACGGGGTAGACAACGCCAATTTCCTAAGTTATATATGACCGAAACTGACCTGGACTTGTCAACCTCTGGCCACTAATAATGTTGTGGGGCATAGTAAACTTCCACTGGTGGTCGCTGATCATCGCAGCGGTAATGTTGTTACCACCATCGACGGGATTGTTCTGCGAAGGGTTGTCAGTATCGTTGTTGCCTGTGACGTTGGACTGTGACGTCACTGAACCGTTTGGCGTAGAACGGGTCGCGGCTATCGAGTTGCGAGACATTTCCAATGTCAGCCTCTGTGAAGGAATTTTATAATGAAAATGTATAAACGTAATTGTAGAATGCAGAAATGAGTAATCCAAACGCTTCGTACACGCGTAATCAAAAAAGCAGTTATATTTAGTTGAGTTCTGATTCTAGTGTTGCTTTTGCTTCCTATGCCCGAAACTTCGTCAGCGTGTATCTCTTTTTCTGGGTTCCTTTTACTATTGTTTTGCAAAATATAACGACGACCGGTTGCTGCGTTAGAGGTCCTAATTAATATTAAAAATGAGAATATGAGTTTGTTATGAGTTCACCCATTCATGATCTTAGCTACTGCTCTATACATACATAGGATAACACATTTGGTGGAGTATTTATAAAAGCTGATATTCAATTCGATTGGAAGGTTTATCTTCCGTTTTCTGCGATTCTGAGGAAATAAGAAGTCAATCTAAATTAAGGACTGCAACAAATACCTCTTTGAGATCATTGATTTGTAGGATGTGCTGATTCTGCATCGTAATCAACTGGGTAATGTACCACTGCTGGTCGCGGCAACGCTGGTAGAACGTCGGTGGACGCACTTGGAACCTTGCGAGGAAGAAAAAATACACCATCACACCAAAACTGGTGACATCATTCTCTAACTTTCTTTTAATGTCCTACCATAGACTTGTCACTTCTAAATCTACATTTTGCTCTTTTTTGTGACTTCCAGCACTTTTATTATTCCTACGGACGAAATTATGACGATGAATTGATACACTGCTATATAGAGTACCTATTTAATGCCTTTTTGGTGGTGCCTGGTGCTACTTTCAGAATTCTGTCAGAAACTAATACGTCATAAGCGATTTATAAAAAAACAGCTTACCTTAATATAAGGGTGTCCGTGTCAGGGTTGAGATAACCCTCGCTGGCGAGGAGATCTAATCGGAAGAACCGATTGTAGCCCCAACACTCGCCCACTTCGAAGTCCGAAGCAAACTCGCGCACGATATTCTTCGACGGATCTCGAGACACTTGGTGTAGCATCTCCACTCGATACTCGTATCTAGTAATACATTAAACATTCGTTTTCTATGTCGGTGTAGTATTTGTAACCGTTTGATGATGAAAGATGAATGGTACATGTGTCATGTTTGGAAATCGAATACGACTGAGTTTGAACGTTTAATGTCAAGTTTAAAGATGAAGATCCATCGGAAAAGAAATTATGAAAAAGTTGGAATGAAACTATGTTAGTATCGGCATGGTGGAAAACCAAACTGATACAATACATTACATACATTTTATATGAAACTATGCACATTCGCCTATCGTGATTTATTTTGTTTATTTTTTTAATGGAAACGAACAAATCCACTCACACATTTATATTAATTAAACCATGACACTACTAATTAACTACATGCTTCATTCATACAATAGTAAGAATACGAAAAATAAAAATAAATCAAAAGAAAACAAACAATACTAAAAAAAAAAAAGTGTGTATTGTTGTACTGTTTGTAAACGCGTTAGAAGTTATACTTCTTTGGCGAAACAAGATAAAAATCATTATCTTATTCTACATTTGTAACACGACACTAACATTAGAAAAAGGTATTTAATACATTGGAAGTTTTATTATAACGCATTATCTAGTTAAATAAGTTTATTCAAATATCACAAAAAAAAATCTACATAAAGAAATGGACATAATAAACATAATTAAATTTGGAATATTAATAGACTCAGTATCCGACAACTTAGTTTCACTCACCACTAAAATTTGAGGTTTCTGTACTATTGAATCAATTAAATCACCGGAATGCGTCCATAGACTTTGAAGAGAAAGTGTACTAACAGCTAACTTCATCGTAAAAATTTACTCATCATTTTTCCCTAACGCGCCTAAAGAAGTATAACTTCAACAATCTAAACAGTTACTCAGTTAAATAGAACTGAAGGTACTGGCGTAATCATTTGTTCCAGTCATATACCAATGTCGCAGTTAGGAGATTATGTCAAAAGACTGTTTAGTGCAGACAATTATAAAAGTAAAACAGTATGGCGGAAATAAAAAAAATTTAACGGCGCAAGTACATGTAGCGACTGACGCGTTCATATAAAATGTATGGATCTTCAGCCATCAAGTATTGACATAAAAAATGGATGTGACTTTTTAAAGCACGACACCTATTTTTTTAATGCAATTATCTGCTTAAACTGGTACCTAGCTGTTATCCATTCTTGGCGTAATTACTTTACAATTGAAGAACTTTAATGCAACATCTGTTACAAAATATTTTTACTAGGACTAGTAAGAAAATATTTCTGTACAACATTGCTCTTTCCTTTCATGGCTTTAACAATAGATCTAAGGCAAACTCTATGATTTTGTGTTAAACATTGTAATGGCACCTAGTAATGAGACAGTTACACAGAAAATGTATTTGCTACACTGCTTCAGCCAGAAGAAACTTTCATACATTTTAAGCGGAAGCATTTTAAGCCTATAACATGATTTGAACTACAAACAGTAAGTTATTGTTTTGTTTTTGTGAGTCATTATATATAAATTTAATTAGTATAAACTTTCGAATGTATGGTTAGAATAGAAGTAGTAATGAATTGTAAATTTAGAATAGTACTTAGTTGTAGGTTGTGAATTTGTTGAGTTTATGAATTTCAGGATTCCGTAGTCGAATAAGTTCGTCTGTCTGTATCTATTTGTTCGTATGTTCATAAACTAGGTACTCGTTTAATACGAGTACTTTATGAAACAGTAAATGCGATGTAAATTTTTCTTTAAACTACAAGGCAAGTAGGTATAAATGTTTTACAAAATAATTTAGCACACCACAGGGTAGAGGGTAGGTAGAGTAGAGGGTGTTAATAATTTAATATCCTAATATGGCATTTTCAGTTTAATCAAACTTTATGCGTGAAATTATCATGTGTATTTATTATTTCCCATGTTTTGATAATTGGACGGTACTCATCGCATCTAGAATAGCTGTATAACGTGAGTTGAATATTCTACAGCACTATACTATAGTTGAATTCTATTAGCATTAAACATTTGGTACGAATTTATTAGCAACATTATGAAACAAGAGTTATAAAACTTTGATAGTATCAAATATTAATTATGATTAAACGTGAGAATTCTTCTGTATTAGTTAACTACGGAACCCTTCATAAGGCCAGGTGTGACACACTTGACCATATTTTATTTTATGTTCACACCATAAGTTTCACCACTAAATAAAGTCAGAAATAGTGGTATCTATTCTAATTATTAATGTATAAAACTTTACGTAGATTTAAGCACGCGCCGAATGCAATGCTTAAAATGCACATGATGTCATTACGCGCTTAATAACTGCGGTGGCGTCCGCATTGTTGGCGCTTTTGCCACCCCATTCAGTAACTTTTCTGACAGTTGCTAACCAAGGCAGGTGTTAATGCGTATATAATATTTGCGATGAACAAACGGTCACTGTCAAATTATTCTTCTTCATATTAAAGCGACCATGTGACTAACTTTTGGAGAAGTAACTAAATCGGGCAGCTGATCCAGTAAGACGTATTAGATAACACATCGTTAGCAGAAACTGAAAATGCGTTGAATTCGGCGCGTGCTATAAAGGAGACTAAACACCGAGGCCGCGGCTTTTAATTCAATACGGGGATGGCGAACCAAATGCCTTTTAGTGCACGTGGCAGTGACGACTTTTTAAATAACTTGGTTGTTATAGTATTTCTGGCATTATAAAAAAAATACACGTTTACTACACTTGTGCTCCTAAATTTTTTTTAGCAAATATGCTGAAAACAAAAGTTGAACTTGTAAGAACTCGCGGTAATTTTTGTGTTTTAATTTTTGCTATCATACAATCTTAGCATCTAACATTTATTTTTGACTATTATTCTATTTTGCATGGGCTTTCCTTATAAAAATCGAATATAAAAGACATTACTAAGAAATAAAAAAAATATAGGAATTCACTCTTGAAACGTGATCCAGAACGAAAATATCTCCTAAAATAACACATTAATGTAAAAAGGTTCGCCATCCCTGGCGAAGCCTGCGGTTTCGGATTGTAGGACCCAGTCCACGCAATTAGCTTAATTACGCATTTTAACGGACGCGTCAAACACTAAACAATGATATTAATCAGCGAATTCAGCACACAGAAGTCAAAATTTGGTAGAAACGGACATGCTTGCACACAGATCGGCCACTACAGCTAGATAATGTCGCCGCAACTCACCTCTTGCCTACCCTGTATTTAGTTATGCTTGCAATCACGAAATTTTTGGTTTTTTAGTTTTTTTTGTTGCTTTTGTGAAATAAAGGTCAGGGAAACATCAACAGTTGATACTTATCAACTGAGTATAAAACTATCCTTACAATATTGTATACCAGCTGTTGCCCGCGGCTCCGTACGCGGCTTTTAGGTTCTTCATAAATCCTGCGGGAACTGTATATTTTCCTGGGATAAAAAGTAGCCTATGTGTTAATCCAGGGTATAATCTTTCTCCATTCCAAAACACAGTCGTCAAATTGGTTCAGTAGTTTTTGCGTGAAAGAGTAACAACCATCCATACATCCTTCCATACAAATTTTCGCATTTATAATATCAGTAGGATAGGAAATATGTATACAATCAAAGAGTAGAGAAAATAATAATATTAAGTAAAAAATTGATACATTATTGATCAATTTTGAATATTATCAAGGCCTCAGATTATCCTAGATGAACTATCGCTTGTTAATAGTTTTGCATCGTTTCCAGTTATTCTGACGACTTTAGTTGATTGGTAACTAACAGCGTAGCATTGTACACGTGCTAGATGTAAAGGCCCCCTAAATATAAAAATCTTATTGATATGAGGCTATATTTTAGTTCAAAGAGGTTGATCAAACTAATTTTACGTATTAATCTGATCTTTTTATGCGAACACACAAGAAATAAAATTAAATGCATTGATTGGGAATCTCCTTGCAGATAAACTGGTAAGTTGGGGTTCGAATTACAATAGAAATAAATTTGCTATTGGTAAAATTGCAACGCAAAATATTTTAGGATTTGGTTGGTAGATTGGCCTTGGTAGACATACATTTCAAATAGAGTAGGTTCAATAGAGTTCCTTACAGCTGAATGCGCTTCAATCTTAAGCGCAGTTTATAAATAAATTGTAAGGGGCAGCGACGTGGCGTAGTTTGTTAAAAAATACTGATGCTTAAATTAATGCATTAATAATATATATGAAAACCGATTTCTGACGTTCTATAGAAATTTATGTTTTTATATTTTAATAACTAAGTTTATACCTTTCAATAAAGATTATTACTATTAGAGATTATTATTATTATGTTTTTTTTTAATTATTAAAAACTTGGTTGTTTTTAATTTACAATGTTAATTCTGCAGTATGGGGACTATAACCCCATGGCGTTTAGTTATTAGGGGTCGTAGCATATCCGCGTCACGTCTTTGCAACTAGTTTCTATATTCAATTTACAATGTTAGTTCTGCACTATGGGACAGTAACCCCATGGCGTTTAGTTATTAGAGGTCGTGGCATATCCGCGTCACGTCTTTGCCACCAGTTTCTGCAAAAATTGCACCCAGACTGCAATCTCAATACTTTAACTATCAAGAGATTGAATATTAAGAAAAATGTTTAGGTACAAAGTACCAGGAGCGCATAACTGACTTGGAGGTTTCGGGGAGGCCGGCGCTGAGCTCTAGGAAGACGGAGAGGTAGTTTCCTCGCACGACGCCGTTGCCGTCGGGGTACACCTTCAGCCGCCAGCAGAGACCGTTCACGTGCAGTGCCGCAGAGTATACGGGCGCTGCCGCGTGCTGCAGCTGTGTGAAGTGGGCCAATGGGAATGTGCTGCTGTCGTAGCTCGGGACGATTTCACTGTTAAAAAATAGTAGTTTATAGCAGTAGCTCGTTCGGGGATGTACTACCATGCTTTATTCTTCCGCGAAACAACATTTTTGCAATGCTGTGTTCCGTATTGAAGGGCGTAGATAACGGTGTAAGTTCAGGCACATTAGGCTTAACACCTAAACCTTAGGTCGATGTAGACAAGGGGCCCTTTGAAAGACGTGTTCCTTGCATAAGCGTTGCTCTTGTTATCGGCGATAATTTGCCACTTACCATCAGGTGGACCTATTATTTTGTTTTTCAATTATTGCTTACTATTTAAAAAAAAAAAAAAAAACTAAATTGGTATAATATTGCCAGTCCAGAACGCGTATGTTGTTTTTTTTAAAGTATCAAACTTAAGGATAAGAAGTATTACGATATTTGCATTTATGATATGATATATAATATAATAGTTTATTATTATTTCTTATATTATGTTTTATTTTATTTGTGTAATCAAGTTTATACTATTTACATTCTGTTATCCCCATGTTTTCCTAATCCTATGGTTGCCTGGCAGAGATTACTACTAAGCGATAAGGTCGCCTTTTGTATTCTGCTTCTGTATTTGTTTTTCTAATCTTCTTTTTGTTGCTTTAACTTGTATATAAAGAGTAAAAATATGTGTATATATAGTTACTAATAGGCTCCCATAAGATAATAGTTGAATACTTATAGTTATAGTTAAAGATGGATGGTTCCAGACATCAACTGCATTGTCAAGGATGGAAATGAAGAGTATACTCGTTCACACTTATCTTAGAATGAACAGTTTAACACAACATGGTATTTACCTATAACGCTGCATGACCACACCTGTGTTTGTGTCCGTAAAACTCAAAAGTAGTTGATGGTTTGTCTGTATTTTTATTTCAGTTGTCGTTAATTTATTTATGGTCTATTTTATAAATTTAAAATGCATATAAAAAAATTCGGAACCGACAGGATACGAACCTGCGACTCTCTGGCAATCGCGGCCTGAGCGCTTCAACCAATTAAGCTTCAGCTCTTCTACCGTCTATGCCTAAATTAGTAAATGCCTTTTACATCAGTCTTATAGCGACTGTAGCGCCATCTAGTAGGAAACATTTTTATATGCATTTTTAATTTATGAAATTGATTGAACACTAATAAAAAATTATAAAATTAAATTTTTTTAACAATTATTCACTGTAAAGTCCACATCTGAGGATGCTCCGGTTACGGAGATAAACGTGCGTAGAGGGATCATAGCCGAGGATCTGTTTGGTGTGGAGTATACGGATTGAAGATATTATAAATTACACCATACAGATTCTCCTGCTGTTCGCTGAGTATAGCAAATTAAGCTTAACTTTCATAATAAAATGTGCTATTGTTTGGCTATGGTACGCCATACCACTTACCTGTGAAAATCGGCCGGTACGGGTGCAGTAACGAAGCTCGCCATCGGCTTTTTCCGTACTTGGTGAATCATTTTCGATAACTCACCGCTCTTTGCTATCAATTCGGATCTAGAAAATAAGAGAATAGATAAATTATTCATCATATCAACAAATTACAGGCCCACTACAGAGCACGGGGCTCGTCCTACAATGAGAAGGGTTTAGGCCGGTGGTGGTGGATTGGTGGTGGACCCACGCTGGCCCAGTGCGGATTGGTGGATAGAAACATTACTTTGTAAATAATCTTTTTAAAGATAAATGAAATAAGGAAATAGACTCGTGAATCGAATCTATCTATATAATTATAGAACCAATTAATTTCATATTCGCAGTTTTTTTGAAGTGAAACTTCTCTAGAATCGTTTAGATTTCAAACCGGATGCAACGGAAAAAACGACAGGTAAGAGACACAAATACAAAAAAGTGTAGGATGAAGCCGGCAAAGAATGAGACAGAAATATACATGTTATTTTATCTGTTTTTTTTTCTATTTAAGTTACCAAGGAAACCAAATAATATCTAGATAAATAAACAAACACATAAATGTATAGGACAGAGTGAGATAGAAAACATTATACATTTTTTTTACCTATTCTAGTTACCGTGGAAACTAAATAATAAACCTTACATTTATCCTAATAGGCTACTTTTCAGAAGTTACACTTCCGCCGTGTGTGAATTGCACAGGATTTTTTTTTAACTAGCGAATATAAAAGCTAAGATGACTTCATTATGGACCAAAATGAGATTAATGTAGACCTTCATCAATAGTCTATAACAGTCCATTGGTGGACTAAAGGCCTCTCCCAACGAGATGGTTTGCCCATAATCACCACGCTGCGCATACATGTCGGTGAACGCAGTAAATATATGGCATAGAACTAAAAACATACAGAATCCTCATTCAGTCATTATTGTATGGAATGCATTGTGTCCAAAAACAGTGGATACGTCCCGCTCACCTCTCACTTTACACTTCCGGAGTGTTGCTAGCTCACAAACTTTTTCCCATTTTATGGTAAACGCTTAGAACATTAGATGTAAAACAATTACTAACTGTTAAATGGTATGAAGTGAATAACGGGAGTGGTTTTTTATGCTTCAATATTAGTCGTGTACACGGTGTCTGTATGTTCTTAATTCTATGGTATATTGTAGTAGTAGCACACACAATGCTGCGTTCTATTCCCTCAGTTGTCTCGAACGAAAATCGTACGAAATCGTGTATACGACTTATATTGAAGTATCAAAAACCAGCTTCAATATAAGTCGTATAGACGTTTTCTGACGTACGAAACCCGCGGGAACAGGAGTACGCAGCACGACAAACTAAGACTTAGAGTTTGAATATTAATGGCATTATTTTCACCTAGTGCTGGAATGCAGCTGATGCTCGACCTCCTGTAGCAAATGCTCAAGTTGCTCAGTCTCTTGGGTGAGGCTGTTCTTCTGTCCCATCAGTGTGAGCAGCTTGGCTTTCAGGGCGGAGTCCAATCGGGAGATCATTAGTTCGACCGCGTTCCGAATCTCGCGGACGCGCTCGTCCTTCGCTGAACGTACGGATTCAACATTCCGTTCCTAAAAAGGGTTTTAAGGATTTAAAAGTAAATAAGCTTATTGGTACTTTTAATTATTTTTTTGAATATTTTTTCTGACGGCCGATTGCAGCGATCCTGCTTTCTGAGTCCAAGGCCGTGGGTTCGATTCCCACAACTGGAAAATGTTCGTGTGTTGAGCATGAATGTTTTTTAATGGCTGGGTGTTTATATGTATATTCTAAGTATTTATGTATATTAATTATAAAAATATTCAACAGTCATCTTAGTACCCGTAACACAAGCTACGCTTACTTTGGGGCTAGATGGCGATGTGTGTATTGTCGTAATATATTTATTTATTTGTCTGGTGCGAGGCTTCGGCCGTGGCTTTTCATAACCCTACCGACAAAGACGTGCCGCTAAGCGATTTAGTGTTCCGCCGCGATGTCGCGCAGAAACTGATTAGGGGTATGACTACCATAACAGGTAAGCTCACTACAATTTCAGATGCCATATTTACTTACCACCATGTAACTGATGATGCAGTGTAAGATTTTTTTTTTAATTTTGACAGTACACACATCGCCATCTAGTCCCAAGATAGGCGTAACTTGTGTTAGGCGTACTAAGATAGCTGATGAATATTTTTATGAATATAATGCACATAAATAAACTGGCGTGCATACAAATTAGAATCCCTTAAAATTGAATTTGAATGCATATTTAATTTTTATCATTTCTAGCAACAACAAAGTAAAAATCACAGCATCTCTTTCTAGAAGGTAAGAAAAAAAATTGTTTTGTGTTTTATTCGTTTTGTCAATGCTACGAGTACTTTTATTCGACATGCATATCAGTATAGCTGTAATATGTATGTTTATAGAAGGTATTCTTAATAAATATAATTTTAAAAAAAATTGCACCGCTTATCGGAAACATGCTACAAAAAAAACTTCTTTGTCTATTTGTTGCTCATAATATTTTTATAATAATAAACTTTTCAGTTATTTTTTTTGTTCTTTTGTTAATAGACGCAATTGCAAAAGCCCACTTGGGCACCTGGGTCTAGATAGTTTAATATAAACAGTGCAGTGAAATTCCTAATCAAATCTGTTCAACCTAACGTAAATCGTGAGCCATTCCATAAGAATGCAGAAATATTAAATAAACTACGTAAATTCCACACCAACAAATACAGACAACAGCTTACTAATAATGTTTTCTATTTATGTAGAAACAGGAAAATACCAATTGCCCTTTAACTTATTTACAATAAAAAACAATGTTTTGTGAAGTAAATAGTAAAAGATTATTCATCTTTGTTATAAAACAGGAATTTTAGGGTTCCCTTTTACTAAGACTCTGCTGTCTGTCCGTCTGCTATCAGGCTGTTTCTCATAAAATGTTGATGTATACAGCTAATTTTTACAGATGAAGTATTTCTGTTGCCGCACATGATTTTTTGCCATATTTATAGATAATGGTATCCTTTAGTGTACTAGTCAGACTCTCTTTGGCCGGTTTTTTTTTTGGCTTCGCCTGCACAAAATTTGAATTATGTTGTATTTTGACTGCAATCCTACGTGGTAAGTGAATCCATAACTAGCCATGGCCTAAGTTACCTCCAGACCAGACGAGAAAAAAGAATTGTAATTATAAATTCGGAAATAATTCACTCCCGGCGATAGAAACCTGGACCTCAAACTTATAAGATGTACAGTATTCGCCACTGTACCAGGTACACTTAAACGCTTAGCACTGTCGTGGCAAAACCACTGTGGTTTCAACCAGGGTATGCATAAAGCAAGAAGATGGTGTAAAGTAGAAAAATCCTGTTACTATACAAGTTATCCTAGACAGCCGATTGGCGCAGTTTGCAGTAACCCTGCTTTCTGAGCCCAGGGCCGTGGGTTCGATTCCCACAACTGGAAAATGTTTGTGTGATGAGCATTAATGTTTGTCAGAATCTGGGTGTTTATATGTGTATTCTAAGTATTTATGTATATTATTCATAAAAATTATCATCAGTCGTCTCAGTACATAACACAAGCTACGCTTACTTTGGGGCTAGATGGCGGTGTGTGTATTGTCGTAGTATATTTATTTATTTGAAATGCAGACAGTGCTTTTTGTGTGAAGTGACATGTATGAAGTGCATGCGACTGCACACAGCCGCACACGCTTAGTTCTGCTGCCTATGCAGTAAAGAAGTTACGCCAACGACATACATAGAACGACAGACATAGAAACTGCTAGGCTAGTCTATTTTAGTTACTTTCACAGCATTATGTCATATGGAATTTTACTATGGGGTAATGCTGCTGATATTGGCACTATTTTCGTGCTGCAGAAGAAGGCTGTTCGTGCGATCTATAAAATGGGTCCGAGAGAGTCATTGAAAGATAAATTTAAAGATGTTAAAATAATGAAACTCTATAGCCAATACATATTTGAAAATTTAATGTATGTTCACAAAAATATATCAAAATTTAAAAGAAAATGTGACTGCAATAATTTGAACGTTAGAAGCAAAAATAAACTTGCAGTGCAGTACACTAGACTACACAAAATAAGCAATTCATTTAAAGGAAATTGTATACAATTTTATAATAAATTACCGGTTGATATCTTGGGGATGTCACTAAAGAAGTTCAAAGTTTGTATTAAGCGAAAGCTTATAGAAAAGTCCTATTATAGTATAAAGGATTACGTTAACGATAAAAAAGCTTGGGTGTAAACAATTGCTCTAACCAGGTTGCTTCTTAAATATTTTCTAATGACAATGTGAAATGGTGATAACAAAAAGAACACCCGGCTAAGTTTGTTGTGGGCTTCTTCTTAGACCAGGGCGCGATTGGAACCCTCGTAGCTTTAGTTTTAAGTTTACGATTGTAGTTATCGCCATCACTACTCACTGCTATGTACACATTTTGTATATAATAACGCATCAAAAGTGCCATCTATGTACCTATTTGAATAAAAAAATATTTGACTTTGCTTAGCATACATAACCTTGCATCATTGTTAAAAAATACTTTCTATCCTTCAACATTACATGCAAGTGGCATTTATCAAATAAAAAAAAATGTAAATATCTAAAAGTTGGTTTAGTGCCCCACACACACAAAAGACAAACATCGGCATATTAAACGGAACCCAAAAAAAAGGTTTGATATCAGTATCATATAAGGTAGCTGGCTGGTTTATACGTCATTTAATTTAAATAGGAAATATTTTCAAATTAAGAAAACAACTGAACATCACATTACAACAACAATTGCATAAAATGTGATGTTCAGTTGTTTTCTTAATTTGAGCGAATCTGGAGCGAACTTCGAGTATTTCTTCCTTCTGAGTTTGATTTAAAATTTCATTGAAATACTGTTTTTTATTAGTTTTTTATTCTCGAGTCACCATTTTTCTAATTTAATTAATTGTTATTTTAATATTAATTTTCACTTTTCCCGGTTAAATGAAGTTCCATAATGTACCATTCTTCACAAATAGCCTTTACTCGCAAAATCTGTTCTTAATGTGATCTCATTTTAGTTAAAACAAATGAAACTTTAAATAACAAAAGAAGTGTAGTAAGTAGATTTTAAAATCAAACCATATTTTTTTTAATTATGGACCTTTTTTTTTGTGTTCCGCTAAATATGCTGGTGTGTATATATTATGATTTTGCATCAGTATTAGCTACAGTTCACTTACCACATCCTGAACAAGGCTTATAAGTTCCATGATCCTACGTCTCAGCTGTGAAACCTCGTCTCGTATCTGAGTCACATGTTGATTGTAAACCTCTTCTAGAGGTTTGAATGTGTGACCGGAGTGTGTGCCACCCCACAAAGCGCACTGGTGGCAGATACAACGACGGCACGTCCAACAGTAGACTGTCAGCTTCTCTTGATGAGTTGGACATCTAATAGTTGTATTAACATATTTAGCTTAAAGAGAAAAAGCCTATATATTTAAATATAGGCAAGACTAAATATAAAGAAGCATCATCTTTATATACGAGGTATCCGTAGCAGTACTATTTAGTACAGTAAATGGTTTTTCGCATGTTGTATGGTACTTTCGCAATATGCATATTCTAGCCAATAGTGGGAGTATCTCATTGTTTGTGACCTTCAATCTAGGACAATAAGTCCTCAGGATGGAAAGAAGCAAAGAAAACGTCTATATCAAACTAAAATAAAATTATATAGAAATTAATTTTTTAAGGCCCCAAAATGACAATAACAAATGAAAAGCTTTTTTTTTTTTCAAAAACCAACCTAATTTTTATTTCATTGAGCTCAGAACAGGTTTTCAATAATCCTTGAGAACTTGTTGAAGTTGAATGGGGTGAACAGGGTTGAAAACCGTAAAATTCAGAAGGTAGCTCTAGTTTAAAATGTTGAAATCTGCACAAAAAGGGTATTCCTAAAATCTACTGTACGGGTTTGAAATTGCCATTGAAAGACTTTATATAAACCTTTATAGTAAATTTTTAAAACTTAAAATCAATTGGACAAGTCACAGCTGCATCATACCTTTTTTTTTTTGCATGATCAAATATGTTAACTTAAAGAAACCACAAGAATTTTAAACACTAATTTGTCTAAAAAGCCCTATGCGACGACACATAAGAGCTGTAATAGGGATGAGCTCAAAATTTGGCTTGTTGCAATAAAAAGTTGCGTTTCCATAGCAATGTTCTATCAAATGTGTTTTTAATTATTGACCCGTTGAAGCAATGTATAAATTTTCTCATATAAACATGGCTTTGTCTAAGATCTCACTATTTTTCTGAGCGCTACGATTTCTATATATGTGCAGATTAAATTTTTGTTTTTAATTTTTATCAAAAACAACACAACTTATACTAATCCATTTGTTATCAAGTTATAATGAAAATAAGCTTAGCTAAGCTTTTCTTTTGGATTATTAATTATTATTGCATGCAAATAATAAATACATTTATTTTTAATTATGTTTACCTGTCCCGAAAACTTTCCCTTTGACAAGCAGAATTAGTTTGTTGCATGGTTTCTATTTGCTGTGTGACTTCCTCGACCCAGCGGCAGTTCACCAACTCATGGAGGTGAAGGGCTGCTCGGCAGTGTGGGCACTGGGACCGCTGCTCCGTAAGCCATCGTCGCACACAAGCATAGCAGCAGAGCTTTGAGCAGTGGGGGCACAAATGCGCATCCACCAGCTTCTCCATACAGATGAAGCACCGGAACACCTCCGCCAACGTCTGTAAATCCCATAATCATCGATCCACACGACACAGGTCAAGTTTAACTAACTGTCAACGGAATGTAGGCCAAATCGATTTACCTCGACGATCTGCTCCTCGCCATTTCCATTTACTTTTTCTCCACGCGAAGCCATGTTTCACACTCCGTATTACGGATAGGATGTTTTGTTCACCATAATTTGATGTATGTTTACAAACTTCGAAAACTGCGATAGGACATGTTTCGCAATGGGACTTGCGAGATGCGAGCGTCAACACAACGAGAAAAGCAACTTCCGTGTTCGAATCTCGATCGAAATCAAAATAAAAACAAAAAAAAGTATGTTGCTATACTCAGCAAACGAAACTTCCCAAAAATATGTTTAAATTTACTAAAACAAGGTTTAATTTCATATATAGAAAGAAAAACTGTAGGTAGATTATTTTTCCTATGCTTTTTGTGTTTAAAACTAACAACTTTGCAATAGTGTATCCATTTAGGAATCGTAGGTTTTAATATTTTGCACACAAACAGGGCTTTTATTTACCCACATTTGGGAAATAGTAAATAGAATGTCCAGACAACCTTAGGATCGTATTGATTTTTCAAGCAGCCGATATGCCAGAAATTGTTGCCATTTTTCAAATAAATTAAATCTCAGTTCATGAATTTTTGAAGAAAATATTAGTTTAATAAATAATAAAGTGAGATATGTAAAAATATATAGGCACTTTAAATAATAAATATATAGTCTTAGAAAATTTGAAGTTTAAGTCTGTTACTGTTTCTAAACCTTATCTTATCATATGAAATGACGTAACAAATTAATGAACGTCCTTCAGATTTCATGGGTTACTTAAATAACCTAGAGTGTTTTGATTTATCAATTTTCTTCAAGAAAAAATGTTTGTTTGTTAAGTTTTGTGTATAAAAATAATCTTTGAAGAGTTAACATGTGCCCTATGTATGTAGTTCTCCTTTAAAACACGAGCTAATCATAGTAAAGTTTCTGTTATCTTGTTTATAAATGTTTGAGCCCCCTGTTTTGCAGGAGTTTATGAAAAACCTGCCTTGCTTGCTTTGTAAATCATAAAACTATTTGATAATTATCTTTGAGCATTTCAAAACCTTATGCGCTATGTGATTAAAATAAAAGAAGTAACAGTTATTTAACTATGATGAAACTCTCGTGCTCTGGTATTCTAGTCCTTGAACAGTACCACAGCGTGAACGGTTATTCAAGGTTTCTCCGCCACATTATCTCCATTCTTTGAATACTATGTGGTTGGGTTATTTATTTGTGTATAATCCAAGTTTGATCTCTATACTGTAAATTATCTTTATTAATATTATAAATGCGAAGATGTGTTTTTTTGTTTGTTACTCAATCACGCAAAAATGGCTGAATGGATTCAGAGGAAATTTGGCATCAATGTGGCCTTTGGCATGGAAAAAAACATAGGCTACGTTTTATCCACATTCCTTAAGCAGTTCCAGAGAAAATTGTTTATGAGCTAAACTACTTTCAGACAGCTTTGAAATTTGGTGTGCATGTAACCTATGCTATGGAAAATTACATGTACATACCACCAATCTTTCAAATAGTTCCTGTGGTAGGATTAAAAGTTGTTAAAGAACAAGGCTTTAGAAACAATTCTGAAGTCCAAGCAGACAAAGTTTTGGCCAAAAGCTATTAATTAAATATAAAATTCTGTAATTCCTGTTTCAGGATGTGGACTTAAAATACTCAGGTAATCCTGACACCCAACATGTCCTACCTAAAAGTGCTTCATTGCACTTTATGCATCAAACAAAGAGCCCTAAAACTATCTAACAAATCTGTGCTGTTAAAAATTGGAGTGAGTTAAAAAAATCTTAGAATACTTTCAAACCTTACCTGGGAATACCTATATATACTAGATAAATCAGAAACAGTAAATAAAATTGAGATTAATGATTTTACATTAAACATCTTATAAAAAAATACCATCATTTGAACCATTTATTTTTTGTTTAAACTATATTTTATTAAAAAAATTTATACAATTTTTAGAGTAAAACACCAATACAGCATCTGGTTAATATTTCAACATCCTGCCACTTAAATAGTAATCTGCCATTGACTTCCCAAACCACGACAACCAAGGCTAAAAGTAAAAAAGTACCTGAAGACACCAGAATTTGGAAAGAAACTCCGACCCAAGATGTAAAAAATAATTTAGTTCAATACTGTATGATGCTGTCTAAGTTCAGACTGACATGTAAGTTATTGGTGATACTAAAGTATATATAAAGTAGTAGTGTGTGAACATGATTAGATGTTGTTTATAAGAATTATCTTTTCTCTGTTGCCATAGTAATCTGAGACTAAATTTGACCTTAAATGTGGGTATAAAAAAGAATGGTAAAGATTTGTTACTCAGTTTACAGTCACACTTAAACAGTGACATGTCTTTTCAAATGTCAGATTTAAATTAAAGATCATCATCTGATTACTAGCCCAGTAAGGGCACGAGTCTCTGAACAAGAAGAACTAAGGCTATATGGTCCACCATGCTGGCCAAGTGTGGATTGGTAGACTTAACACCCATAGAAAACATTGTGGAGAAGTCTCAGGCATGCCGGTTATGTCAAGATGTTTTCTTTCACCATTGAAGCAAGTTATATTTTTGGTGCTAAAATTGAAAACTCATATAATTCTGTAAAGTTACAGGTGCATGTCGGGAATTGAACTGGGTCCCCTCAAAAGTCTCCCACTAACCATTGGGCTATCCCCCCATTGGGTCCCCCACTAACCATAGAAACAAAACACTGCATAACTATTCTGACTTAACATTATGTTTAAATGTAGAAAAAAGATCCCAACAAAAGTTATATACATATAACTTTTGTTGGTACATAATAATGAATACTTTAACACCCAATCCATAATACACCCTTTCAACAACCCTTGTATATGATTGTAGACACTATACTTCATTCCAATAATGTAGTACTAGACTTATTTGTGACAGAGTTATAGTTAGACTTGTTTGTGTAAGAGGAGCATATTATTTAACCTGGGCAAGCAAACGAAAAATTAGTGTAAGATAGTGACATAATAGGAAAGAAGCTGTTATAAGACTCAGTATACAATTCAATTCAATTCTTGATTTTCTGGCATGTTGCCATTGGCGTGCACTTCATACAGCCACAGAAGCACTTCCTACCCTTAAAAATAATATAACTAGTAGGTTTTTTCCTACTTGTGCACGCTACTGGTCGCTGTACCAAATGAGTATAATTTACTTTGCAAATGTCATTTAGTATGGATGAGACACGCTTTAGAGAATGAACAGTGAAATCTGCTTGTTAATAAGAATCCTACATTTGATTTTATTTATTTATTATTTATTAATAATCCAACAGCGTTACAAATTATTTTGGTTAAGGGTTTATCTTATTACTAGAATAAGGCCAAATCTACATTACAAATATAAACTGTGACAATAAAGCAATAGGTGCAAGTACAACATATACAAAACAATCAGTTACGATATTCACAACAGCATGAATGAGTGTGAGTGGGTGTGTGTGTTCATAAGTGTGCAAATGTATGTGCTTGGGTGCGTGTGTGAGTCTTCATTTATGTAGAAATGCAATCTTAAATGAATGATTTCACATCATTTATTTTCTCTCGCGATGCAGTTTAGTTATTTCATTCTTTAATTGTGTTTTCGATAAATGGAATATATCAAGTTTTGAATAAAATTTATTATAGTTTCTTGCCAGACGCAATATTATAGAATTCTGAGCATAATTTGTATTTGACTCTAAAAGTAGCTGGTTTTTATATCCATTAACTTTATTAACAAAAATACCATCATTTCAGCTCTAGTAGTGATGACATCAATGGCGGGATACGCACTTGCACCAGCGCCATTTGACTTAACAACATTTGCAATATGTTCAGTGGGCACAGGCCTTGTGAGCGCTGCTGCGAATTCCATCAACCAATATCACGAAATGCCGTTTGATGCACAAATGTCTCGCACTAAGAATAGGGTGCTAGTGAAAGGATTATTAGAGTAAGTATGGAATTTTTTAATTGTGGTATCTTTTTTAATGCAACGTGGAATTCTAAGGCATGTTCTTTATTTTAGTATCTAGTGGTTAGCATGTTTAACTACCAATCGCGAGGTCCTGGATAGAATCCCTGTTAGGGTTCAAACATTGTTAGGTGTTAGGTTTTTCTCTTAAAGAATTCTATATATCAGACCATATATTATAAATACTACAGGGCCGATTTTGATATAAGTTTTGGAAAAAGTACGTATCTTTCGTTTATTTTTATAGGATACTTCAATCGTGTTTGAAATTTTATATTAAATACCATTTACCTAAAAAAAATGCTTAGTCGATTATGATGAGGTTTTGTGGCAAGTGAAGACGAAGAATGGAGAAGAGAACTTGAAGAGAATTTGAAAGCTGATAGAT
Organism: Pararge aegeria; assembly: GCF_905163445.1. Taxonomy (NCBI): domain Eukaryota; kingdom Metazoa; phylum Arthropoda; class Insecta; order Lepidoptera; family Nymphalidae; genus Pararge; species Pararge aegeria. Next base: position 16,379,742 of record NC_053185.1, on the reverse strand, counting down.
AGATATTATATGATTTATTTATTTTCTATCCCTGTTAGTTATAATTTTCAATAAATATAGATCTCAAGATAATTTAGTTAAAAACCAAATTTAAACAAATAATTAATCGATAGATAGGTCGTGTCATTGCTTATTTTAGCCTTTTGTAAAAATCTAAATAAATTATAATTTTTGTCAGCAGTCAATAAATAATTAAAAAATAAAGGTTTTCCCCTAAAATACTAAAATAACAAACCTAGTCTAACCTAATCTAAAATGTTGTTAACCCCTTTACAAGGCGAACGACCTGTCACTTGTTTGTTTACATTTGGTCCGCGGATAAATTGGGCGCATTTAACACAAAGGTTTGATACCTAAATAAATTCTAGTTAACCGTTAGAAGTATAGTTGTACGTAATCATATATAGTGCTTTGGTTTTTACGAATATTATGTGTCTGTTTCAGACCAACTCACGCTATAGGTTTTGCAGCAGCGACAACTGTAACTGGGCTCAGCATGCTATACTTTTGCGTGAACCCTTTGACTGCCGCGTTGGGCGCGGGCAACTTAATACTATACACCTCCATATACACACCATTAAAGAGATTATCTATAGTTAACACCTGGCTGGGATCTATCGGTAATTTTTTATTATATTTTTCAATGTCATTAATAAGTTATGGTATGAAACAGTGGAGCTTTTTGTAGCGCTCGCTTTGGGAAGTATCAGCTACTTTCGTTACGTTTTCGTTGCGAAGTGTAGCGGATAATAGTGGATCTGCTTGATCCGTCAGTTATTACTATTAAAAAAAAACGCCGCCTTCACAGGCCTGTCAATAAATAAATAAATATACTACGACAACACACCACATCACCATCTAGTCCCATAGTAAGCGTAGCTTGTGTTATGGGTAATAAGATAACTGATGAATAAGTTTTACGAATAATATACATAAATACTTATGATATATAGATAAACACCCAGACACTGAAAAACATTCATGTTCATCACACAAATATTGTCCAGTTGTGGTAATCGAACCCACGGCCTTGGACTCAGAAAGCAGGGTCGGCTTTTTATATATTTTAAGTATTTATGTACTCGTATCATCATCATCATCATCGTCAACCCACTACAAGGCACGGGTCTTCTCTCAGAATGAGAAGGTACTACACACGCTGTTGGGAACAGTATGGAGATCTCTCAAGCATGCAGGTTTCCTGTTTACTTATTTAATATTGAAGTTTAAGATAAGATTGAATATTAAAGATTGAATATTAAATAAGTATAACAACATTCCAAATTTTGAGGAAATATTTACAAAAAAGAGTAACCCCAGATTAAAGGGCTAAGGTCTCAAACTTGGATTTCAGTAGGCATCGTCTAATCCTTCCAAGCGCTGTATCAGCAATAGAGTTTTACAAACGTGGAATGCCTTGTCTGAAGATGTAGTGACTTCAGTATAACAACAATAAGTTTCAATGAGATCGCCCCTTCCTCGCCTATTTTTGAGGGTGCTGAGTCCCAGGTTTGCAAGCCATTGCTCATATGAGAGGTTTCTCAATTCTCTTGGCAGTTTGGTGCTCAAGGGATGCTTCGGATTTTGAGCGGAACGTATGTAGAGGGTACATTGCCGATTGATCTGTTTGGTGTGGAGTATAAATATTGAAGAAATTATAAATTACACCATACAGATTCGCCTGCTTTACGCAGAGTATAGCAAATTAAGCTTAATTTTCATAGAATAATTAGGTTTATTTATATAAGAGAGCTTGTGTTGTTGATGCAGTGGGCGCGATCCCACCACTCATGGGATGGGCTGGCTGCGTGGGAGGTCTAGACGCGGGCGCGCTGGTTCTAAGCGCGTTGCTCTACAGCTGGCAGTTCCCGCACTTCAACGCACTTTCGTGGAACCTACGCCCCGACTACTCGCGCGCCGGCTACCGGATGATGGCCGTCACAGACCCCGGTGCGTTTACCATGTTCAATTCCACTTCCCGCCAAAGATGACCTCTAACATTTTTTTCTTTTTAGGGTTCCTAACACAAAGAGTAAAACGTGACTCTATTACTAAGAATACTTAGAAATAGAAAAATACAGAAAAATAGGAAAAACACAAGGAAAATATAATAGTCCTTAGTGCTAGGGTGCAAGGGTGGCCTTATCACTATAGTCGTAACAATGTAATAGGCCCGTTTTGACATTTGTGCAAGACCATAGAATGTAACTTGGAACGAAACTGAAAGAAACAAAAAAATAAAAATCAATTACATACAGTGTTTTAAAAAATACGTAAATTTTTTTGGGACGTTAAATAATACGAAATAATATATCGCGAGTATTCTTTTTGCGCTTACTTCATAGTAGCATGCAATTTATAATTGTTGCGAAACGTTCCGAAAACAGTTACGTTCTCAGTCTTTTTTTTTTTTATACTAGAGCTGTAACCATTTTTTTACTGAATATCGAAATTAAGTATTGTGTAGTTATTTTTACTGCAACGAATGAGCTTGGTTCTCAAAATGGGTTCTAAATAATGAGTCTGAGTTGATGTATCTGACCAAGCGGCACATGACTGAAGCGTCCCCGCGCGCACTTCGCAGTTTTTCGTTCCTCATCTTGTAAAGTTGACTGTGCGCTCGTTTAAATTTGATATATATTGTTTACTATTACGTTAACTATGGCTCTTCTATTTTGGACATTAATTTAAACATAGCGATTTGACTCGATTTTTGTGTTTGTTGTTATATAGTACTAACTCTGTTTCAACATGTTAAAAAGTGGACGTATAATCAACAGCCAATCACGCGTATTGGTTGTGAAGTTAAAGGAATACTTTGAACGAACGAACACTTTACAATACATAATAATATCAATCCAGTAGGTACTGATACAAACTTGAATTGATTTATCGTGAGTATCGAGTACAGAGTCTTATGGTTCCATAACTAGTTACGTCGCGATGACAAATGTCAAAACGGGCCTATTACATTTTTACGACTATAATAGTGATCTTTTAAAGGCAACTCCATTGAGTTTGAAGACTACTTTGTCGGTCTGTCAACAGGCTGTATCTCATTAACCGTGATAGTTAGACAGTTGAAAGTTTCACGATTGCGTGAAAGTTAACTGCATATTTATATGGTATCGAAAAAGCGACATCTAGTTACAATACTGGGAAACAGATATTTCACACTTGGCCCTCTGAACTGACCTCATAAAAAGTAGTTCGTTTAAAGTCAGTTTCATTAATAATATATGAAAGTAAACATTGACTGCTGCCTAACGTTAATAAATACGGTACATGAGTGCGGTAGGATTACACGCTATGCGTGTTTTCAGCACTGGTGAAGCGTATTCGAAACAGGCGCTACGAGCATGCGGCCCCACACGCCTGGCGTGTTTAAACTTATCGCGACAGCTATGCGGCCTTTACGCAACAGGTGTGTTATTACATCACTCGTATTTTCTCATTTATTTATTGAACAACATGAAAACCCAACACTTGTCCTATTTGAATAGCAATTTGTTTTTTTTTTGTTGTTTTAAAATAGAATAAAACTTTAATGAAGTCAACACAGTTTTTTTCTTTATTTCATATTTTTTTTATTTCTAAAGAGCTTTTTAATATAGTGGCTTTACATCTGGTAGGTATACTATTTTATTCAAAATCGCGGCAACGTTAACATGTATGTTACTTGTGAATGCCTCACTATATACAAAGGCAAACTTGTTTAAACCACGCCTACCTACGAAACCATGTATCATTTACTAATAATGATAAATAAATAAATTTAAATTTTTAAATTCCAAACAATAATAACTCATTACTGAGTAGTTTTTTGGTACTGCTGGCCGCATCGATAAGGTTTATTGCACGGGGTCCTTAGCTGTGTCGGCTAAACGATAAAAAAATAGGGATGCGGATGCATCGTTTTGTACTTCTGTCGGTATAATGGAATGCATACCGATATTTATGAAATAAAATATAGACGATACCAATACCAGTGAAAATATTGACAAACTTATGTTGCGGATTCCTTTATTGCAGAAAAACAATTAAGAGTATGCTAAAAATACGACGACGATCCTATATATATATATATATATATATATATAGATATCTATATATATATATATATATATAGATATCTATATATATATATATATATATATAGATATCTATTTCGCGTCCCAATAAAATATTTTAAAACAAAGCAATTATCTAGGTGGGTGTTATACTATTGTTTCAAATATTTGGTCGAAAACATGTTTTTTATATGAACTTGTTAGTTATACGAGTGATGGTTGATACCCTCGCATGGCATAAGACTTATCAAGAAATCTACACTCATGTATAATATGTATATAATGAGTAGATAAATCACAAAACGACGAATTTTAAGTAGGTATATCGTCTAATATATAATAAAAGTTTTTGCGTTAACGTTTAACTAATATATAATGTTAAACTTAGGTAATGTAAAACACACTTGTTGCGTTATGCCGCTCTTGCAGTACCTATATTTAAAACAACACACCGTTTGTGTTTGCCGCACCTTTGTAGGTACATTTATTTTAACACGCCTAGCGTGTTCGAGCCGCCCACGCGTTACGTAGTTTTAAAACACAAACGTTTGTCTTTTCCGCAGCCAACGTGTTAATAAACTTCATATTTATTTGCAGCTCTATGCAGGCGAGTGGCGCTGCGACATACAGGGATTATAACAGCGACGTGTCTCGCCTCCCCCTACCTCGAGGTGACAAACATGTGGTTTGCAGTTGAATCACTACCACTGAATATTTATTTTATGTACTTAGGTAATGTATATTTTCAAATAATTATTTTTATAGATTTATAAGTAAACTAGCAATTACGTGTTACTTTGCTAACGATCCGATTATTCCTGCATCCTCCTATCTATCAGTAAAAGTTACGTCAACATAGTTTCAGTATTTCACGCTGAAAAACGTGACTAGATTACTCTTTATATTTAAGGAGTGCAGAAAAGGACAAAAAATTAACGATACTTATAAAATACATCGATAAATATATATTTGTAAGCAAATTATATACTAGGTATAATTAAAATAGTCTACGTTTTTATGCCTTTGAATACCAGCTGTCAAAAACCAGTTACATATATAAAAAATTTAGGGTAGGCAGAGCTTTTGTGCACGTATGAAGTACACGCCACTGCCAGCTGTCTATATCAGTGGCGACAGCGATATGCTATTAGATATATTAGGGTACATTTTCGATACTAGACTTCTAAGAATGAAAGTTCCATTAAAAAAAAATCGGTTCCGTTAAATTCTTCAAATCCTACGGTATTTCAAGAGATTAGAGCGAAAAAACCAACTTTCCAGCTTATTGCTATTAGTATAAATTAGGTTTACATATCCATGAACCTTAAAACCTTTAAAATAATCGATTTCTTTCCCAGCTTGGGAGTTCTATAAGAAATCGGACAGTGGCAGTTCAAGGAAACTCTTCAGATTCTCTCTAATACACTTGCCAGCGCTCATGTTCCTAATGCTAGTCAATAAGAAGTACTGGACTTCGAGCGATACTCAGGAGCAGAAGGACACAAAGCCCCAAGATATTAAGCATCCGGAGACTAAGAGAATTACAGTACTGCCCAGAGGACCCGTGGTCGCAGCCCAAGAAACTACGGTTCACAAATAATGCTACGAAATAGTAGACATTTTTTTTTAGTATTCCTTTTTTTCTGTAAATAATGTACAATTAATTTTTTGTGATGTTATTTATAGAGTTTGTGTAAGATACAAAATCATGTTTATTTAAATTATTAAGAAGTTAAGTTATATTTTTGATGCTTAATTAGATAGATGGATGGATAAACGAGTAAATGAAATAGACAAATAATAAATCCTTATTTTATTTTGTTTTTCATGTTATCATTTAAATTACAATCACGGTTGGAATTTACTGATGAATTGCCATAGTAGCCTCCAAATGAATCTTATATTTTAATTATATTATTGAGAATTAGGTATACTATATTTATAAAGTTCTTCATATAAAAAAAAGTAAATTGAATTTTTCAACAACATTTTTGTGTTTATTCTGCTGTTTACATTTCAGCATTTCTTGTATTTAGAATGGATACAGTGGCGATTCATCTTATTTATTCTACATACAAATTCATACATTCAGACCTGGTTTTGAACATGAGACATTTGGTAGCATGTGGAAACGCTAGCTAATTAACAAAATGTATAACTATTTTTACTTCGCTCACTGCAACAACTTTGGACACTCCACATGATCTGTGTAAAATTTATTCTGATAGCCGATGGTTCATTTCCTGAAATAAAAATTAAAAAGTTTAATTATGGATACTTTTATTATAATTGTGAAAGTGCGCATGTCTTTTTTTTACAATACACACATCCAGTGGCGTGCACTGGGTTTCTTACCAGGGTATGCAAACAGCAGAAAAATTGCATAAAATGGCCAAAATCCTCCTCCTATACGACCTATATATAAATTTTAGGGTATGCAGTGCTTTTGTGCATGTATGAAGTGCACGCCACTGCACACATCGCCATCTAGACTCAAAGTAAGCGTAGCGTATAGGTACTAATACGACTGATTTTTAGGAATAATATACATATACACACCCAGACACTGATAAACACTTATGTTCATACAAAAACATTTTCCAGTTATGGGAATCGAACCCACGGCCTTGGACTCAGGAAGCAGCAAACTCGGAAAGCATCGTGAGGTAACCTGCATGCCTGAAAGTCCTCAAAATGCGTGTGGAGTCCACCAAGTGGACTGGGGTCATTCTGAGAGGGGGCCCGTGCCCTGTACTGGGCCGGTAAAGAGTTAAGGGTGGTGACTTTTATAACCGCAGAATACTACAGGGTTTTCCATACTGAGCAGCATGCTTACTTGGACTTTTTAGACGAGCGGTCGCCATCTCTGCTCTCGTCACGGGATCTCTTCTGCGACTTGTGGTCGGACCTCTTCTTGTGATCGCCGTTGGACTTGCTATGCGACGACTTGCTGCGATCTCGGTCGCTGTGCGAGGACTTGTCGTGATGGGATGACTTGTGGTGCTTGTCACGGTTCTTCGATGGACTGTAATAAGTATAACTTGCAGTTATGGTTTGTATATTTGCAATATTGTTACAGTGCGCGTGATTTAAGATTTCCAGGCCGTAGTAAAGCACCAAGGACACTTACAGTATTTAGGAATTCAGTATCGTATTGTGATTATGCACCAAGTCTTACCATCATAAACATGTAGTTTGGATGCAAGGAGTGCGTCTAAACTACATGTTTATGTAAGAATGTATTAGCGGTATAATAACTGAATACGCGCGGTGTACGAGCCATAGTAACTGTTAGATGGTAATATTCACATTATAACAATCTATCGAATACCCTTTTGCTACCATTACGCACTTCACTATCAATGTATGAGCGCTTTATGAGATTAGGCAGTATGAATATAGGTACCTAATCTTTAAAAAGAGAAAAAAAAAAAAACAGTGTCTTTTGGAAAGAGTTGGAGGTCATTGATCTTTTTTTATCAATCTATTCTCGGTCGCACCCAGCACGGCTAGCATAGCACGGCAGGAGACAATTATATCCCCGGGAAAAGGATACAAATTTATCTTCTCCTACAGCTTTATTAACTCTCAGAGCACTGGCGCACAAGTGTAAAATAATATCCAAATAATATATGTGTAATAATAAACGGGGGTAAACTTCTCCTATTCCATGTTCCAGTTATTTAGCAGGTGGGCACGTTAACTATATCCCTTGTCAGGGGATATAATTTTTATCTCCCGCCTGTCCTAGCCCTGCAGTAGCGCTTATAGGGCGCCATAGTGACGTGCGCAATAGCGGCTGGATATCGATAAATTGTACCAATTGGTATCATAGCGCTACTTCGCAAATCAATGACAAATTCCTTATGAAGTTTATGAAGATACGACTCGGCGGTAAAGTTAGCACAGTCTTAATTGGGCGGGCTAAAATAAACACTATTATCTTCAAATTTATATCGCTAACTAGCTGTTGTCAGCGCTCTTCGTCCGCGATTATTACGGTTTATACTAATCCTACTATAGATAGAACTGTTTGTTTTCGAGGTATAAAAATATGATATAAAAAGTACCCTATGTTTCTCTATGTCCTTTCAACTAACTCTATGCCAAATTGATTGGTACCTTAACCAGAGCGTGCAGTGAACAAACATACTTTCGCATTTATAATATTAGTAAGGATGGTATCCCACCTGCTACTACTATGTTTTGACGGGCTTTTGTGGCTAGAGCTTTTGTGATTGGAGCTCGAGCTTTTGTGATTGGAACTCGAGCTCTTGTGGTGGGAGCTGGAGCTTTTGTGGCTCGAGCTTTTGTCGTGCTTGCCCTTTTTCCGACCCTCCTCCTCATCGAACGAGCGGCGCGGGTCGCGGCCTCCCTTGCGTTTCCGGTTGAAGTCGTCCCCGACCCGATCGTAGTTGCGATCGTTTTTGTCCTCCTCGGCCGCTTCGCGTTCCAGATCGGACCAGTCCTTGCCGGATTCTTCGTCCTCCTCTGTAACAAATTAAAATAATAAGCACCATTATGACTGGACATCGCCAAGATTGGTGAGCGCCACTTATTCCAGTTACACATCATCATCATCATGCCTAATGGTATAGGCGGTGTCTTTAGAAAAAAAAATGTTTCACCAACTCTTAAGTGATAACTACTGGTGAAAAGTTGAAGTAAGCCTAGGAATCTCCTAAGATTAGGTGTTACTTGTTAAAGCATTGCCTTGTTCATCGTTAGTGTGATAGGTTTATTGTATGGTATGGAATATGGTTTGTTGCCCATTTTTCAATAAATAGCCTATTATGACCTTCATCGAAAATTGGGCTATCAAATACAAAAAAGATTTATGATCTGATTAGTAGTTCTAGTTTTTAGTGTATTCAAGTATACGTGTGTTTTATGTGCCCGCGATTTCGGACTGGGCCAGCGTGGTGGATTGCGGCCTTAACACCATCTCATTGTGGAAGGAGATCCGTGCCCAGTAGTGGGCCGGTAATGGCTTGATATGATGATGATTATTTTTTTTGTATGAAACGAATTAATACTGAATTTTAGTCTGAAATCGTAGTACAGATGTTGTTAGCTTTAATAATGGGAACTACAAGGTCGAGAGCTTTCGGGTATTTTTTATTTAGACCTGTATATTAATGATTTTTCTTGTGTGTTTGAGAAATCCTGCTCATGTTCACAGAATGTAAAAGCCAGTTTCCAGAATGCAAGCTATATGTATGCAAAACTTAGTTAGGATTGGTTAAGAGGTTGACCCAGGCAAAGATAAAAAACACATACTTTCACATTAAATAACAGTTCCAGCGGGATTGTGACAAAAACAAACAAAAACGTGGACGGTGTCGTAAAAAACAGCTATCTTTCCATAAATTTGAAATTAAGTTTTGTCTGTTTGTCTTATATTTTGCATTTACCACATTAGTTACAATATAGTGCGATCAGCGCAAAAACGTTTGTAAAAGGCGCCGATGCACAATATAAGTAAACTGAGATGCGAATGTTGTGGGAATGAGATATCAAATTGCCAAGAACAGTTAGACAGCTTATATTTTTTGTTAATATTAATGTAATTATTATTGTTTTTACTAATTGGATTTATATTTAACCTAATTAAAAACATAAAAATTGCCAAGTGTGAGATTTTCTACCTACCTTTCCTTATTCGATCGCGTGAAAGTTAAGTTCCACGCAATCGAATAAGGAAACTTAGGTAGAATATCTCACACTTGCCACTCTGTGCTTTAGCGATATCTTTTCGATAGACAAGGGTATAAAAAAAAAATATGAATGGACGACCTTATTTCTTACCCTCACTCTCACCAGAACCATCCGATACGTCGGATGCTTCGGAGTCATACTCTGAGTCGTCCTCAGACTCTTCCTCGGATTCTGCGTCCGTTGGCTCGTACGCGTCGTCCTCTTCTTCAGATTCCTCGTCCTGCAATGCATTTCAATTAGCATATTTTAGTCGAGGGTCAGTACTGACCCATAGACAAAAGATTCAGTTAGCATATTTCAGTTGAGGGTCAGTACTGGCCCATAGACAAGAAATTTTATTTTAATTTATTTATTGAACCAAAATATAACACATTTTATAGGTTCTTTGCCCCCTAACCCTTATTTACTTTTCACGGAAAGAAGAATTCTAACATTGCTTACGTCATGCATTCATCAGTACGCACCTCTACGACTTAAGTAGGCTTAATAGACAGATGTATATGATTTACATCAAGTGGCAGATAATATCATCTATATCAATAGCCTATAACAGGTGATCACAGTAGATAACAGTTCTGTTATGTTCCCCTATTAGTGTCGTACGACACCCGTAGGAAGAGTAGGGGTGGTGACAACATTATTCCGATCTGCCATCACCAGGGCTAGAAATGGCAGGCAGATAAGAATGGCGATTTAGCTAGGACTGATGATGAGTTTATGGTCCAAATGCCTTTTTTGTACTCCAAGTTAGCACTTGGCACCATTCTAACCTGATTATTTAAAACCTTATGGCATGGCAATTTATTAAAAACCATGCCCTACTCAGTTCCTTTGCCGTATCTTACTAATCCAGGGTGCTAATTAGTCAAGACCGAAGCGTGCCAGCAGACCAGACCAGAGTAAATTCAGATGTTATAAGACCTATTACCGTACCTATTCGATGTTCGACAGCCTTACTATACAAGGAACCTTTGAAAGGCATTGTTTAAAACTGGCATTGGAATGTATAATAATATATTTATAACCTGATGTGCGTTTTCGGCATCCGACTCGGGATCCAAGAAGGTCCATCCTCCATTGTCAAAGAATCCCTCGATATCATCTGTGATCGTCTTCATAACTTTCGTCCAGTTCAGCGACTGTATTCCCTCCGAGTATCGAATATCGCAGGAGCTGCAAAAGAATAGTCGATTACAGTCCGTCCATGCAAAGTAATTGCACAAAAATTACAGCAGACCAAGGGGTGGATAAGACATACGTAGGAACTAGTAATTTGTAAAGGTTTGTTTGTTAACTTGATATTTAAAACTAGGTTTTCTTGACGCAACCGTCACTGGTGCAGTTTCGTGAGTTAAATACACCCTTCCGAACACATCCACATGTGTTGAGTTATTAAAGGAGATAACTAATCATCATTACCCTTAGAACATACTAATACTTACATATATTATGTATATTATGTGTGTAGTATTAGAATTTATGAGTAAGAAGTTTATTAAAATTTAAGTTTTAAATATGTATATATACATATTTATTTTAAATAATATAATAATATATATTTTAAACTTAAATTGCTGCACCAACCTGTTCCTTCGTCTTTCCTAACGTCAAAGGTTGTCTGGAAAAGATCGCTTCAGTAATAAGACCGCCTTTGCACGCTCTATTATCTATTTTAAGTTTCTCCTGTATATGTGTGATAATGTGTGTGGGCATTAAGGCTTTTAAACAAACAAACAAGATTTGCTCGCAATCGAAGTAGCAGGGTAAAATTGATCTTATGCATACTGTTTATTACCTACAATTCTTCAACTGGGGCTATTGACAGAACATCTTTTCACAGAATTGAAACATGCAGAAACCGGTGATAAACTGATATTGAAGCATCACAAACCACTACACCTTAGTAGTGTTTCTTGAACAGGCGGTTGGTCACTACATACCATTTAGCAGTTGAGAGTAATTAATTTACCTCTTAATGTTCTAAACGTTTACATATATATGGGAAAATGGCAAAAAGTTTTTGAGCTAGCATGAGTGTGAAGTGAGAAGAGCGCGGGGCCTTTCGACTGTTTTTGGACACTGCATGCAATAAAGGCTTAATGAGGGTTCTGTATTTTCTTAATTCTGTGTGTTTGTTACATACAATTCAGAAGCAGATGATTTGCGACTGTAACTATAATAGCAAAAGTTCCTTTTTACTTTGGCGATTGCGAGCAAGCAAATCTTAGGAGGCTATATGAGTGACTCGCTTCGTTTGTTAGCGAACGCATAAAAGAGTACTCACTTGAGCCATTCCTTAACGTGGTCGAGCATATTCATCGGCACTGCATTAACCATGGCCACTTTCTTTGCGTAGTCCTTGAACACGAAAACCATATCGAAGTTCTTGAGGTGGAATTGGACTCGTTCAAAGTGCACTAGCTCGACATCCTCGAGGGCGATGACGAAGGGCGGCCACTCGGTCAGGTTGACGAGGGCTCCAGACGTGGGCTGAAGGAGTACGGTGCTGCGGAATGGTGCTCCGGGGAAACCCAGCTCTCTGTGTGAACAAATGTACCGAATATTAGCACAGGGCACTAAACAAGAGGGACCTTTATTGGCCCCAGCAGTAAGGGCCCACACAGCGTCTATATTACTTCGTGACGCTATCTAAACAATGTCGGCATTTACAACTAGATCAAAGGAGTTGAACTACTTTATGTTATCTTTATACTGTGCCTGGCCTTTCAAACCATGGATAATGGTGCTGATTCAGTTTTTTTGAATGGAAAGGATAGTTAATAAATTAATAATAAATCAAAAGATGCATATTTATTTTTCCATACAAACAAATTCAAATCATTCGAAGTGTTTACTTATGGCAACCCTATTAAATATAAAATACCGACACGTGCATAGTACTTACGCTACCCGACACGTACCAAATAAAGTAACAGGAGTCACTTGATTTTACTTTTGCATGTGATGCTAGGGCTGTATTTAATTTTTTTCAGTAAAAACTATGGCAATGGTCAAAAACTACTTAGCGTTTCCCAGATAAGTCTAAGAGACAGTAAATAATGTAGCTCTAAATCCTCTGAATTATTTATTGGGATTTCATTTACACGTTGTATATTCAATTAATGTAGTAAGCAAGTAACGTGTTTGAAAAAATTTACGTGATTTTTTGGATTAAAACAGTTCATAGACCAGAAATTGGCATCATGCTACATTTTATCCAGGATATGCATGCAATCATTATTATCTCTACTTTCTAAAAGTACTATAATAAATTGACAAAACTTTGTATTCGAGTAGTTAACTTAGTTCTCGAAATAATACACTGAGACAACATTGTTCTTTTGTTTGCTTATTTAAGGACGAATGTCTTTGAGTAAGCAAACAAACTAGTCTGACTAGTGTGTAGGAGTGATTAGTAGGAAAATGGTGTTTTTTGAATATTGTATAGAAGCAGGCGTTACTTTGCGGAAATCCATAATATATTATGAAAATTAACAATTATTCATTGTAAAGTCAACATCTCCTGAGGAAGCTCCGGTTTCCTTTCCGAAACCGGAGCATTGCCGAGGATCTGTTTGGTGTGAATTATAAGGATTTCTCCTGCTGGAGGGATTCTCTTGCTGTTCGCGGAGTATAGCAAATTAAGCTTAATTTTCATAAGTATTTTTTGGATGCTAAAATATTTCGATCTTGCATTCTTTTCGGGGAGCACTCATACCTGAACGGCGTGTCGAACTCCACCTCCTGTTTGGTCATGTTCTCGACTCGCTCGCAGAAGCTCTTGAAGGCGACCTTCAGTTTGTGCCTGAGCTCACGTTCGCTCTGTTCGGCGGCGAGGTCGTCTCGGTCGTGCATATGTTGGTGCTTACCAAGATCGGTTGTGATCTCGCCCACTTCCGTGTAGAATTGCACGTCCACATGCTTCTTCTTACCTGGAATATTATTTACAACCTGTTAACCGCCTTTATCAAGGTCAACAAATCCCGTGGGAACCATGTTTTCCTGGGATAAAAAGTGGCCTATGTTTCCCTGCGTCAAATTCAAATTAAAAAATTCTACATTTATGTAGGCCTATCACAGGTACTTATGAAGCGTTAGTACTTATATGTTAACATGTGTTGATAAATTCGTTCACCAACTTAAACCTAAAGCTACGAGGGTTCCAAACGCGCACTAGTTTAAGAAGAGCCCCCAACATTATAATACTCATATAACATGGTATAACGTTGGAATAGTTAGTGTTTTGGTCACATTTCAACTTACAGCACTTTCTATATATTAGAGTGATGTAACTCTAAACATTTGTAAGGCCTTTAGTGTTTAAATTGGAAGGACTCGCTATATACACCACACCATATATTTTTATCGTTACGAATTGTTCATGCATATAAATACACTAATTAATACTAATGAAACACGCTCAAAATCAAATCAAAATACGCTCTTAATAGTTATATTTATAGAACTACTCAAAGCTATAATAATAATTTATCGGATTTAAGATTTATTTAATCTTACTCTTGCTCAGTTAAAAAAACATATTTATTCTAAATTCTAACTTCTAATTTTTCTACGTAAAAGTACTACTTATGTTTTCACATATCCACTTTGATGGATATTGTTAATAAGGGTCTTCCCTTATTTATATTATCTGTCAATAATATGTGTTTTTTTCTCTCGAGACAATATTCTAAAGTTTCATAATTAAGTTATAAGTTTGCTGTCAATTTTAATGTATTCGTTAGATTGAGTGTATGTGTTATTTTCTTTGTACTAATTTTAAGTATTAAGTATACTGTTTGGGCCTTAATAAATAAAATAAAAAAAAAAAAAAATAAACAAAGATATTTTGGTCTGCAAATTGATAGATGTCTTAGTGGTTTACAGGTTATCCTTTTTGAGGTTACAAAAGTTTTATCATATCAATCCATTACCGGCCCATTACAGGGCTCTGGTCTTTTCCCACAATAAGGGTTTAGGCCGTAGTAAACTATCGCGGATTGGTTGACTTTAAACCCCTTTCGAGAACATAATGAAAAACTCTTACGTATGCTGTTTTCCTTCACCATTGAAGCTAGTGATATTTTATTTACTTAAAACGCACATAAGTTAGAAAAGTTAGAGGTGCGTGCTCGGATTCGAGCTCGGCCACCCGAAAGTAAAGTCGAGCTCCTGCCAACTGGGCTATCATCGCTTCATCAAATGTTTAAAGAACATAGATAACTCACCAAACATTATGGCATGCTTTAAATGGAAATGCAACAATATGATCATTTCGCCATCACAGGGTTGAAAGAATGCATTCTTAATATTATTGTACAAAATGTCCACTTTATCGCCTCTGACTGATGTGAACCTAAAACCGTTTGTGTGCGCTTCGAGAGACCCGCTCATCCTTTTTGTGACTATATTAGGTCTTATGTACAGATCCTTGAGTTTGGGGTTGCCTTTACTCTGCGAGAGGACCAATGTGTCTTGTTTAACCAGATCTTCCTTCTCCCTTTCTTCGGCTTCCCGCGTTTTGAACTTCTTCTGAACTTCTTTTATGAGCCGGAAGCCAGTGTTCAGATTTGCTGAGGGTGGTGATATTTCGCCGGGCTCTTTTGTGTTTGTACTTCGGTATGTTCTGTAAATGACAACTCAAGTGTTTATTCTCTAATTATTGTACTTTAAATATCTGTTTGCTGTAACTATATACTATAAAACATGAAACTCTCTAATTGATATTAATAATTTTCTTTTTTATATAACTGTAATATAAATATAAAAATTCCGGTGTATTGCCGTAGTAATATTTATTTATTTATATTTATTGAAATATTTAAAGTACTTATGGACTTACCAATTAATATTGGCTTCAGTCATACGTATCGTAAATATTTGGATCGAATAGTGAATAATAAGGTATTATCTGTGAGAGAAGTTGCCTTAATTTGCGAGATCAGTTTGCTTAGACATAAACTTACACTTCTTTGACGAAGGTGGCATCAGGTTGTGCGTAGTTCCCGCCCTCGTTCCGCCCCATAGTCGCCCCGGGGTGGAAGAAGTTTATCCTGAGGTACGTATAGTCGCCCTCCACGGACTGGGATATATTCTTAATGGTAGATATATGGAATGGTACTGGGACACCGAATATCGGTAAAATAACTGTTTCATATTTACGATCTGGAAGATAAGCATATTTTAATTAACCGATTGAACTTAAGTTTCTGAAGACTTTCTGTGGAGTCTCAGCGATCTGTATCCGTAGTATTTTTTTATATTTTTATAATTTTTAGTAAAACTATTTCAGTTTTACTAAAAATTATTTAAAAATAA